>NC_046337.1:3662500-3677500 GCF_000738735.6 Corvus cornix cornix | reverse complement strand
GCATTTATAATAATTGGAGGGAGCGGAAACGCAGTGCCAACAATTTATTAAAAAAAAAAACCCCAAACCTGCAAAACCCCTCCCACCTAGGTTTTCAATAAAGTGTGTGCAACAGGTTTTATTGGTGCTTGTTAGCAATGACCTGCATATGTCATTTGTATGAGCATGGCCCTATCAGATCCATGGTGATGAGACACATTTCACCATGTTGCCCCTTCTATAGACTCTATTTATACACGAGGATGAATGAATTGACAAGACAAGAGGTGCGGCATATAGATTTGATATACTGGCATAAATTTAGGATGATCTACATTATTCATAAGTACTGAAGCCACAAATGAGATATGTAACAACATCCAAAATGAGTGTCAATAGAATCTGTTCCTGCAGCGCACCATCGTATATTCCTATCTGTCACATATTCCTTAGAAATTTCTCCTTCTAAGAAATCTGGTGTGCTCAGTCTGGAAAGCAACGTTGCCTTGGGATCTGTGATAAGGCTTGCCTGGAAGAACAGGCTTTCAGAAAACTGTCTAAAAAGGAAGTGGACAGAAAACACGAAGAGTTTCCTGCTACTGAATTATTACCACTTTTTCCAACCCAGCTGTGTCTCAGTTGGGGACCCAAAAGTTATTTGGATCAGATCAACTTCTTGGTGTCTTAAAAATGGCAAAATCAAAACTAAACCAACTGATGTATCACCAGTCCAGCAGGCAACAGATATGACAGAACTGACAAATAAACTAATCCCCAGTCCATTTTTACAGACTGATGAGGCCAAGGGATAAAAGCCTACACTTTGGAAAACACACAAGAGCTGAAACATCGGATATTTTGACACTCACTTGTCATTAATGTACATTTTCAAAAGGTTTAATTTATTATAAGTGCACCCAGTACAGGATTTGATTATTCTCTTTATTGCCATAATATCTCAGGCACAAAGCTCTGTGCCTGAATAAAATCTATTTATTTTCCAGACAGGTGAAACTGTTCACTGAGTTGTGGTTCTGCAGAAGCCAAGAAATGGAAGGACCGTCCAAAAGAGTGGTATAAAAATATTAAAGATTAATGACCACTTTCATGCCAGATACAAACCAGAAGCTCTCCACAGCAGTCCTTAACCTCACGTTTGAGAGGGAACTAAGTGTTTTCACCTGCTAAAATCTCAGTCTGGATTTCAGATGAGTGACCTTGACCTGAAAGATTTTGTTTTCTATCCGAACCATCCAATCACTCACACCTATCTATTTAAATAAATACAGAAGTATTACTGAACCTCAAGTCATAAATAAGGTCTTGCTCTGCCAAGCAAAATAAAAAATGCTTACTATCTTTAATAACTTTAATTTCACAATGTATCAATATTATTTAGTTTCACAACTAGGAAGATTTTAAGCACATTCTTGCCACTAAGATAAAAAAATACATAAGTGAAAACTACTTCTGTAAGTATCTACTTTATGGTATCTTTTTATAAAGAAAAAAAGGAAAGGTACCTGGAATTTCACTGAAAGTCTCTCCAAGGACGGACACATAGAAAGGCAGGTCTTGCTCTTTCAGCTTCATCAGGACTTTAAAGAAAGTTTCAGGATCTTTGTCATGTTCCCTTAAAACAAACAGAACTTATCTCAGCATCATTTACATTTACTTGTGAAATTGTGGGAGTTTTTTTATTTATCAGAATGGTATGGCTCTTAAATTGTGCTTCTGGGGACTAAATGTATTCAAATAATTTCTCTCTTTGCTTATGGCTAAACATTTTCCTCGACACAGCACCGGGATCAAAACTCAGTTTCATCAGATTCTTCTCTCTTTCTTCCCTGTCTTCAAACAATGTGTTTACTCTTCAAATTATCAACTCTGAAAGTGAGAAGGACTGAGCACCCACCTGAAGGCAAAATCCTGTTAAAAAATGGGTAGGAAATAAAGATTTTGGGGTGTTTTTTTTCCCTGTCCAAAAAATATGTATATGACTTCCATTACAGTTAATCTTTTTTTTTTTTTTTTTAGGAGAAACAGGTTAATAAAAAACTTATCCTAAACCTACAGAATTTCTCAAACTGGAATTTTATGAATCCATGCTATACTCACGAAAAGCTTCCAAACCATTCAGTGCTTCAGGTAAAGAAAAGAACAAACTCCCGCAAGGCATTTTGTACCTTTAGAGTTTTAAGGAGTTAACTGAAAATTAAGACAGAATATAAGAAACTTGTACTTATTTATAATTTCAGGTGAAGATAACACTAAAGGTTTGTATGGGTATGAGGTATGACACTCACTGACATGAAATGCAAGTTAGGCTATCTAAAAATAAACTAAACCCCCAATTTTGAAAAGGTATCACAAATGATCTAAAAGTCCCAAATTCCTTAAGTTTTATTAAAAATTGAATAATTTCCCCACTCTAAGGTGAATATTGTATCTTGCATTTAATTACTCTGCTTTAAATTATTGTATTCTAACAGATGTGCACCATATGCCTTTAAAATATTTTGGTTTTATTTATTATTTAGAAAATTCCACCGTTTTCCTTCCTGTATTAAGGGAAAAATCTATATCTCAGCTGTCCTGGTGTCTTTCTTCACAGAGTAATTTTGTAGAATGAAATCTGTACGTCTCTCACACAACTATATGAAAGATTAATAATTATATCATTCAGGAAATCTGAAGCCAAATGACATCTGCAGCTCTACATGTGTTAATTTCTCATTCAGTCAATATTTTTGGTTTAGGGAATTAAAATAAATTAATCTTATAATTAATGTGACTTCCCTAGGCTAAGAAACCTCCAAGAATGAGTCTTCAGAATTCGTTGCATTTTCTTAAAATAAAGCCAGACAAGAATCACTTTAAGAAGTCCTCCATCCTCCCAATTTGTTTTGTTCCCAATAATAAGGAGGAATGCAACTGCATAAGCCTCGTAACTTGTTTCACATCTGTGAACCAGGAGTTTCCACGGCGATTCCAGTAACCGAAGTGGATGCGAGCACTGGTTTGCAGAGTGGATCCCAGATCCCAGATCTTTGCCTATTAGTTTGCTGCATCCTCACACTTAAAAGAGCCACCTGTTTCTGGTAGGTAACTTCTGTGCAGAAACTTTTGCCAGTATTTAGTTCCCTCCAAATGCCCAGCTCAAAGAGCCAACATGGGATTGCACGGATTCGGATTTGGCTGGAAGAGAACATCCCCATTATGAATGCTCGCAAGGAAAACTGCTACAATGCTGGGAGTTGGTGTAATTCATGACAGAATTTCCCCTGAGCCTCAGTTTCCCCTGGACAGGCTTTTGTGGGTGCTTTGTAAGTGATGCCACGAGCCCACCCTGGCTCAGCTCATCCCGACGGACCGGCGCATCCCCGCGCGCGGAGCCGGCAGACTCGACAGCCACGACGCTGACAGGGATCTTTCCAAGCTCTTCACAGCCCCGCTATCAGCTTCACAGTCACAAAAAGTCCTTCCAGCAAAGGATATGCTTTCCCTCTCGCTTTCCAGAAGAGACCAGGGGTCCCAGAGGCAGCCAAAAGTGGAGGATGCTGTTGGAGCCACATTGTCAAGGAGCTGGCAGGAGAACACGGAGCCTTACAGCTCGGCGAAGCCACATAAGCTGCACATATTTAGGAAAACTGATAGGAATTGGAAGTTGCAGCTTTGTTTAATAGGTGGGGAAGAACAGAAGGAAAATTTGGCACCCAGAAGGAATGCTGAAAGGGGAAACGTTTCCTCTGCACTGGAGCCTCTCTTGCGGGTTTTCTGCTGTAGGTGAACCTCCTTCCATCCTCCCCTATAAAATGTTTCCCTTTTAGGTGATACTCCCAGCTTTTAATGACATGTTTTGTGAACCTTGTAGCTTTTCTATTTGGGAGCTCATCTTAATTGATTTTTTCAGTTCCTGTGACTTCTCCACACCACAGCCATTTTATTTTCAGTTAAGACCTCCAGAAACCTTCTGGCCCATGCACCTAGAGACTGCAGTGTATTATTATTCTTGCAGGATACTAAAGGTATTAGCTGCTCCTGGTAGAAAGAAATAAATAGTAAAAGACCACCCCTTTGCTGCACCAAAAAGGAGAGAGCTCTGTTTCTTGGCTGACATGGAGAAAATCATATACAATCCAGTCTGCCTTACTCAGCAACAACTGCTAAACACACCAGATTGCCATAGCAGTGATCGTGGAAAAAGATGAACACAATATGGAATGTCTGTTCTGTAAAGATCTGCTCAAAATGATGTGCACTTTTGGCTGCATCTGTTGCATTTTTGAGCTTTATTAAACAGTATTAATTATATATACTCCATTTCCTGAAGAAGAACTGCAAAACAGTATAAAAGCCTGATATTAAAATGCAAACTTTTCTTTTAAGATATTATGTTTGGGGAAAAATCAAGCTAATGTGACTCCAGGGTCTGGCTTTGTTGTTTAGTTGAGATATTTGAAACGCTTTTGTATTTTCACTTGATTTGATATGCATCTGGTAAAGGAAAAGTAAGAACTGGGCATGATATGAAGATGCTCTCAATTTCATCCTAAGAACATGAAAACATCAGAATGACCAAACTCCAGCTGTAATGCCACAAAACAGGCACAGACACCACACCTACACTCAGATTCGAGAGCTCTGCCTTGGAGACATTCAATCTCCATATTCAAATATTACACAGCTACATTTTTTTACCAAGGATTTTTTATTATTGAGTCTAACCCACATTTTTAGACAGACATCTGAAGTCTCTCTTAAGAATTGGCTGAGGTTTAGTGACCTAGGTAGGGGGATGCGGCCCAGGGTACATCCTGATTTAGCGACTTCCCTTTGTAACCTGATATAAAACCTTGAGGAATGTCCCTGACTGGGAAATGGGAGCGTGGTGGGAGCAGCAGCACCACTGCTGAACCTCCATTATCTCTGCCTTAGATTTCCTGCTCATAAAATGGGTGTGACGATATTATTTTTTCACCACAGAAGGATGCTGTCAGGATTAACTGATGGCTTGACATCCCACTTTCAGCCTAAATGATTTCAAAAAGCAACTTCATAGGACTACGATGATGCTCCTCCATACAATCAATGGCAACATTCTCCAAAACACCCTCCTGCTCTTCAGGGGTTTTGGGAATTCAGCCTGAGCCCTCAAGCCTTACCCATTCCTGGGACTGGAGGCAGAGGATTTGGAGACCACCTAAACAGGAGTTGTTCTCACTCACATCCCTGACAAGTGATGTGAAACATATTATTAAAAAAAAAAAAAAGAAATAGCAGAATTTGGCCCTTACATTATTCAATGAATATTCATCTCTTGAATTTGGGTGAAATTCAGTAGGAGACCCATATGGTCTTCTCTGACTTTAGTTTAATTTTTTAAGTATATGTAAACTTATCCTACATGGTGATAATGGCAGTTATTTAGGATTTGGAGGAAGGTACATCTAGCAATGCAATTAGAAAGTGGAAGAGTTGTGGAAAAGCAGCAGGACTTGCTCAAAGGGGGAAAATAAATGCAATCTATTAAAAAATATATTTAAAAATATATTAAAACCTGGGGTTAATGCATTTATCAGTTACAAAAAAGTGCAAAAGCAGGGGAGAAAGTCTTAATATTTGAGAAAATATTGCATAAAGGCCATGTAATGCTTGTGAAAGCCACAGCCCTGTGGTGGCATCTCCGTGAACGACAGACTCATTTAGGCTGGAAAGGACTTTGAAGACCATCAAGTCGCACCATTAAGGTGCTACACATTCTGAAAGGGTTACAAATAAGCCGAGCTAAAAGCAATATTAAAAGGGTTGACCTTAATCTTCTTAGGACACTTAGCATGGGAGATTTCCAGTGGGAGAGAATCCCAAATTGTGAGGGCATGCAGTAATATTTCACTTTGTACAGAGCCTTAAATCCAATCACACTGGCTGCATCCCCTTCTGCCTCCCCATTCCCCAAAATCACCTGCACGTCAGATGGGCAAAGGTGGGAAATGGCACAAAATCCTCAGAAGTTGAAGCAGCACTTTATTTTATATTTTTAAAAATTTGTTAGGACACATAGCAAGAGGTAAAAGATGGATTTCTGCCTGTCTACAATGATTGCTAGAAAATAGCTGTTAAAATAGGCCACTGAAGAATCACTCTATTGATGAAGCTGGGCAGCAATCCGGGAGATCAAGGACTGGTGAGCCAAGAGACATCCTGGGAGAAAAGAAGGGGACAGGGAAAAGGCATGGAAAAGGCATGGCTGGAGCAGAGCATGGAGAACGTGTGAGGGGCTGGGCAAGTCCACGCGCAAACAATCAGTAATTAAAAATAAAGGAAATGATGTTTCCAAGACACAGACCTTGATGTGGGTGACTGAGTTTTGGGAAAGTGAAAAAATGAGTGAGTTTGGCAGCAAACAGGACAGACACAACAGGCAAAGCAATTCAAAGGGGAGAAGAACTACAAGAAGAGAAAAAAATATAAAAAATATAAATATTTCTGGTGAAAACTAAAAAAAGTATGGCATATCCAAACCCAGGGAGGAAAACATAAATACAGGGTAAATAGAAGACCTACACACACCCTACAGAACTAAAACCAAGGCTCCACTTCATCCAAACCTAATCTAAGGAATAATATCAGGGATTTTTTTCACTCCATTATACTGTGCACTGTATTACACTTTGATATTTCACATTAAACTTTGAGCTCAGAAAAATTTGAATACAGGTTTATTATAATCAAATAATGTAAGATTATTGTTTTGTGGCTACACTTCTACTTTATTTAATGTTAAATAAAGTAGAAGAGTAGCCACAAAAGATAAACCTGGACTTCAAAACAGAGAAGTGCAGAATTCTGGTCTTTTCCTGACACTGATTTCCCACAAGACAGCTCTGCCCAGGTTTCCCCATCTGCAAGATATGGTCTTAGAGGAGTTTTCATTTAGAGAAATATGGTGAGAATCACAGTCAGTAAATACTTGAGGAGAATAATATTCTTCTTAAAGTAAGAGGACTCATGTTACAAGCCTATTCAATATATCAAATTAAATACATTCTAGTAATTATTTTCACAGAGGACAGAAGACTTTCCTAAATCAAATACATTTTCTATGTTCAGATTAGGAGGGGAAAAAAAAGGAGGACAAAAAAAAATTAAAATTCTAATATCAAATTCTGGTAACAATGTTCATGATAACTGCAAAAGAGGAAATATTACTGCCAGGAAAGTGCAATTAGAAAAGAAACAGGGAAAAAAGAAGTAACTATGAAAATGCAAACATGAAGCAAAAGTTAATTGCTTTCCATTTATTAAATTTATCACAGTATTTTTCCATCTTTTTATATTTCCAGGATGAGGTTGAGGTAGACTGTAAATATGTAGTTAAATCCAGTGAGTTTTCTTTTTCAGCTGATCTGCTCTACAAAATATCTTTGCTGTAATTGTGCCGCTAAACATTGCCTGGCATCATCAGCATCAAAAGTTACCACAATATCTAATACCCCCTCAGTTCACAGAAAATGGAGTCAAGTAGAAGAAAATGTTTCTGCGTGAAGAAGGACCCTACAGAATAAATTTTAACTGGAAATTTGTAGGTCCTATAAGCAAAAAAGGGTCCTGATCCTTGCCTGTGCTTTCGGAACACCTCTGCAAGCCAAGGAATTAAAAAATGGCACTGGAGAGGCAAAAAGCAGCCAAATAGTACTGGCAAATACAGTGTTTTATTTTCTATTAGAGCCCATGACGTATTTACTGTGAGGAGTGTGTATTTTACCCTCTGATTTGTTCAAATTGCTGGCCTGAGAAAAATGGGTGGCATTTTGCTTTCGCTGGAAAAGCATTTTCTCCTATCTCCTGTTATCTACAAGAGATTCATAAAAAAGAAACAAGAAAGAACCTTGGGAGTTTATTGTTTAGATTCTTCTTCTCCCCTCACAACTCGTGAAGAAAAAACTCAAAATAAATTATTGCACGTCCCCTAACCAAAGAAACCTCAGGATCAGCATCAGTCATGGAGCCTCCTGCTTATTTCCTAAAGGGAGATTAAGCTCTGAAGACAAAGACCAGCATTTGGTCTCAGTTACCTTGGTGTAAAAATCAATGCACTTTCATTCCAGTGCCTTTCATTTCTTTTACTCCAGCTTGGCCAGCCTGGCTGTTCCCAAGTAGAGGATTCAGATAGAAAACAAAAACCATTTTATTTCAATTTGCAACAAAACCCTGTAACTGCTATCCCAAAGAGTTTATTTAAAAAAAAAACAAAAAACAAACAACTTCCTTTAGTGTTCCAAAGGTAACATAAGAAAAGGTCTTTCTGTTGTTGGGATGACATAAAATATCTGAGTGACACTGACAGCCCTGCTAACCATACACAACATATCCTACTGCAATTCAACTATAAAATACTGTAAAAAAGTCATGTATGGCAAACATAAGATGGTTATGAATACAGTAATAAGTAGATAACAGTCTACTCAAGTGGTTCCTTGAAAGAACAGAAAAGGTATATAAATTTATATATAAATTACTACACAAAAACTGTTTTACTACAGATTTTCCTGGGAATGGTGACCCCACCATACAAGACCCTGTGGCCCCTCTCTGATTTCCATGATGGATCCATTGCAACTACTTAAAACTCCACCAGATGCCCTGCTTGGGTCAGAAAGTGCATCCTGGTCTTTACTGAGTAATACCCCAAGAGGAATTAGCTCAGGTGCCCAAGATAACTCATCCTTTTGGGATCTCCAAGGAAGAAGCTTCCAATCAGGAACTTTCTTGGCACCAAGGCTTGAAACTCATTATTCAACAAGATTAAAGTAACTCCAAATCTCACTGCTTTCAGAATGAGGAATCCACTCATTGCATTGAATCAGGTTTTGCACAGACAAAGCTGAGAAAAAGCAGAGATTAGAGGACACAGGGAGGGGGGGGGAAGAAAAGCATGAAAATATGGAAAAAAGGAGAGCAGGGAGAACAAGGGAAAGAGAAGAGAGTTGAACAGTTGCAGGGCAGTAAGAAGAGGAAACTAATTAAAAAGAGCTTTGAAGAAAGAAACATAACCCTCCTATTACTGGTGGAAAAAAAGGAGGAATATTAGATCACTTGCTTATGAAATACTTGATTTTTGTCTCTTGAAGGTTATTCCCATACTTTGGTCCAGGGTGCTGTGACTTACAAAGGGGGCTGGTGGCACCATCTGCTAAGTTTGCCCAGGACTTTGTATTACAAAACCTCTTCTGTCCTTGCCTATGATGTTTCCCCAAACTGAGGCTTATCTTGGACTATAATCTTCTAGAAGAATCCTGTCCAAAGTTTTCCAGAACATATGAAGAACAAGATGAAAAAAAAAAAAGCACAAACACAAAACTACCTACTAAAACTGCAAACTGTATCTTGGATATGTTGCAGAAGGTTCCTTGCAGAGACAGCGAGTGAAGTGATGGAGACAAGGAACTAGAGAAGAGTGAGATGAAAATTTGCTGCACAAGACTTTGTGTGAGGAGATGCCCAGGGAACTGAGCCTGGCTAAGAGAGAAGGATGAGGTTTGAAAGGCCAAAACCGAATTAGGTGAATGGAGTAGAAAAGGGTTGCTTTGAGAGCCATAGGTGGAAAAGCCTTGAGAGCACTCCTCAACCCCATTGTTCACATGTGCTTCTGCTCAAAGACTTGGGTTTCACAACCATACAGGAGAAAAAAAAAAAAAAAACAAAAACATAAAATGGATTTCCTGTCCTGAGAAAAGGGAGAACCAAGCTTACTGGAGCTGTTAGGGCAAACTGTGATGCATCTGTTCCAAACTTAAACATTCTTCAGCTGTCCAGGTGATGCACTTGTAGCCTTACGTTAACTCAAAATCAGTTTTTCAACCACGGCGAAAGCATTTATTGTAACAGGCTCCAGAGGGTGGCACTAAAGTGGCCAAAGCATCTGGATAGCACAGAGGGAATCACAGCACCACAGAATCATGGAATGGTTTGGGTGGGAAGGGACTTTAGAATTCATCTTGTCCCTGCCATGGGCAGGGACACCTCCCACAAGACCACGTTGCTTCAAGCCCTGTCCAACTGGGCTTTGAAGGAAAGTTTCTGTGTGCAGGGTTTCAGGCTGAGTATCATTTAAAATTTTAATTATATTTAAGAAAACAGGTGCATCAGAGTGTAAAACCGTCCCATGCAGCTGAAAACCACTTGTGGGGCTTGTATTTTGCTTTTGTTTCAGTGAACAGTGCTCCTACAATGGATCACTACATGCAGCCCAGGTAAGCTGCTGCTTCAACCTTGACTTCACAGGAATGGAGAAAGGCTTTACACCAAACTGCCCTAAATGCAATAAGAAGCAGAATTGGGCCACAGAGCTTAAATACAGAAAAGAAAGTAGAGTGCTTAGTAGAAGTGAAAGAACCAAGTGTATTTGGAGAAGCAGTGAGTAAAAAAATAAGTATCATTTTAATACAATTTTTTTTTCAGCCTATTAAGTTCTCCAGTATCAGAATGAAGCCTGCTAAAAGTTAGTAAATAAAAGCTTTCAGGAGAGCTTTATTAAATCACTTATGACTTATCAAGTTAAAACTCCCACTCAGATACCTTAATAAAACTTTCAGAGAATATATTTAATTTTCCTGGAAATCAGAAGCCAATTACTAACTACAGGAGTTACTGTTGGCTATGCCACTGATCAGCTTCCTGTAAATAGAATATTTGCCAACAACTTGAATTAGTTCTCTAAAGTTTCGGTTTCTGAAGGTCAAATAACTATGTAACTGCTTAATAAAGAAGCAAAGAAGTACCTCTAAATATCTCCAAGCTCTGATGGGCTTATATTCTGCTCCTTAGGTGAGGTATTAGCAAAGCTTATTTATTTTCATTTCCAAGGCTTTTATTTGCTCATTCCCTTGTGGTAAAGCTGATTTCCATGATGATTCCCTTCTTAATTTTAATACCCTTTTTACTCATCATATAGACATAAGAATTTTCCATAAAATAATGAAACCCTTCCAAAGGAAATGAAGACAACTAGAAGAGGAAAGTAAACTACAGCTTACTTCTTTTTTTTTTCCTTTCCCAATTAATTGATCCACTGTCATATGCATATATGAAAGATTTTTTTTTTAATGAAAGGAAAATAAGGTTAATTAACATAAAACCCCTCACTCCTTGAGATGTTGAATTTTGTATTTTATCCATGCTGCCTTAAGTGCCTTGATTTCCCAGTAATGACCTAGTTCTCCTAATGAGTAACATTAACCCCTGGCTGTAGCTGTCCAGGACTTAATTGTCAACTGGAGCTGAAATAGGAGAGTGTGCCGATCAGCAGGTATGTGGTATATTAACTCATGTCATTTCAGACCCTAATAAATAAATCTGTTGCTAAGGCAACAGGAACATCAGCTGTATCACTTTTTTCTTCCCCCCCTCCCTTTTTAAAGGAAACTGCCTTTCACACTGAGCTTTTAAAAAAAGGAAATTAACTACATGTAACCATAATTAGAAGAAACATCGTTTCTCATCTCAGAAACATATCTACATTAATGAAAAAAGGCATTCAAAAAGAGGGCTGCTTTCTGCTGTGACCAGGGTAACTGAAATTATTTCCCTCGACTGAGGGAATGCGATTTGAAGGATACATTTGAGTGGGAAGAGATCACAAAATATCTCAGCTTTGTATTTCTGAGATAGTTCCCCTCTCCTTTCGTACACTGCTGATGCCAACGGAGCAAACATTGCTTCGACGATCATCAGGAGCCCAGGCAATTGAAACCAGGGGAGAAAAAACACCACTCAAACCCAAACACCTTCACTGCCCTCTGTGGATCTTTCTGTAAGATTGGCAAACATGCGATTTTTTGGAAAGCTAAAAGATCAGAGAATCACAGAATCCTTTAGGCCAGAAAAGCCCCCAAAAGCCATTGAGCCCAACCGTTCCCCCAGCACTGTCAAAGCCACCACTAACCCCTGTCCCCAAGGGCCACACCCACACAGCTTTTAAATCCCTCCAGGGATGGGGACTCCACCACTGCCCTGGGCAGCTGTGCCAGAGATTGACAGCCCTTTGGGTGAGGATTTTTTTCCTAATATCCAACCTAAACCTCCCTGGCACAACTTGGGGCCGTTTCCTCTTGCGGTGTCTCAGTGCCTCACAGGTGAATATCACAGCCCCCACTTAGTTCCTGCCATTCTATCTCACATGAAGTGTTTGTCTTAAAATTTTCAAACCTGGAGCTTTTTGTTTAGTTTGTAAGTACAAGATGGTATTTCTGAGTCTCCAGTTACCCACATCTCAACCAGAGAGCAGGTAGGAAGGAAACTAAGATGCTCAGAAGCCCAGTTATCACTCTTGAAACACTTGAGGCTCTGCCTTTACTATAAACACAACAAACTACTCAAAATTCTATCTGGCTTCTCAGCTGAAGAATGCAAAGGATCTTTTTTTGCCGTTATCAAAATTAGAGATGTTTTCTCCTCTGGACTATAAGCTGCCTATAGCCCTTTGAGAAAACATATTGTAAGAATGAGGAAAAAATTGATGCTGAGATTTCCACTATAGCAGAACTTTCACACCTTCAGCACATGCTGGACTTTTTTACAAGCTCTTAAAAACAGTGATCAAGGAATAACACATCTTCCACTGGAAGGCCTCAGTGCCCCAAACTCCCCTGCTGCAGGAAGACATTTCAAGATTAGACATCACTGCATGAACAGTCAGAGAATGGGCACTTCCAAACTGCCTTTCCATTTAAGGCTGAACTTCTGAGATTATTTCATTAACTTTTTCATTTATTTGTTTGAGTCCCCATCCCTGGAGGGATTTAAAAGCCATGTGGATCTGGCACTTGGGGACATGGCTTAGTGGTGGGCTTGGCAGTGCTGGGGGAATGGTTGGACTTGATGATCCTCATGAGGTCTTTTCCAACCTAAATCACTCAGTGACTCTAAAGAAGCAGTATCTGCTCCCAAACTTAACTCCAGCTTGCATGAATGTGAAGTTAAACTGTTTTCAAGAATGCAAAAAGGAAGGGTGCCAGCCTCTACATGAATGTGTCCACATGTTCAGGGCAGAGATTCATCCACCACATGCCATCAGCATCACTGCTCCGGTGACCGTCATTTTCTTAGGCACTACTCAAAAGTTCCCATTTTGAACTCATTATTTTACATTCTATGGGCTTTTTATCCCACCTGGTACCTTCTAGTTAGCACTGTACAAACACTTGTATTTTAAGCCTTTGTCTTCAGTCTGCCTTATTTATTCACTGCATCTACTTGTTCTCTGCAGGCTGTTCACAACATTGAGGATGCCTGTTGAGCCTAATGGCATTTCTGGGTACTCAAAGGTGATTTCTAGATGGATTTCTGTCCTGTTTTGCTGTCTTGGCACACCTGCATCTTGATGGGATAAGCTTTGGTCCAAAATATTCAACACTGTGAGGAAAATACGAGTCACTGTATTCTCAAGTGTCTCCATAGGAAATAGTTTTCAATCATGAGTTCAAACAGTGACTACAGATCTTGTATTGTGCTGCCAAGAGGAACAAGTTACAATTCAGTACTTGTTTTTAATGTATATACAAAAAATATGCTATATATTAATTATCTACTATAATTATTCCGGTTTGGCCAAATTTAGAAATACATCCTCTGAGAGAAGGCAGGCTACAACCACCCCTCCCCCACCAGGTTCGGGAAAAATGAATTTTCCTTGGAGGAAAGTGAAAGAGATAAAAAACTATTTATTTAACAAACACACAGGAAAAGGATAATAATGCTAAATGATAAAACCTCCCGCTCTGCTGAGAGAAACCTGGGGGAAAATTCAGAGTCCTTCCGTAGATCTCTCTCCCCCTCCTTGGAGCTGGGATGGGGTGGTGGGCCCACCTCCAGAGCCAAGGCCTCAGTGGAAAGTCCTCCCAATGTATTCTGATGTTGAAACCATCCAGCAAAGAGAAAAGGAAAAAAACAAAGTCCCAGGAAAACAAAAGTTCAACTCTCCGGAGGAAAAGGAGCTGAGGAAAAAAACTGCCGAAAGCTGGCTGGAAAGAAAAGCAAGCAGGGTGCTTCCCTTCCCTCTCGCTCTCCTGCCACAGCTGAAAAAGAGTCTCTATCTCTGTGTGACCTTGAACAAGCTGCAAACTGCTTTGAAAAAGTTTTGCTCAGTTTTGTCCTCCTCCCTCTCAGGCTCAGTTTAGAGGCATAGAAAGGCACAAAGTTAATTTCTGGGCATAGGGCAGCGATATGAGATACACATCATAAAGTCACCCCAAGACAATAATATATATTATATATTTATAAAATAAATACAAAATACTTTTAAAAATCCCTTTCCAGGCTTCTCTCTCTTGCAGCTTGCAGAGGACTTGTGCTCAGCTCACTGATGAAGAGCTGCCCCATCACAGAAGGCACAACACTTCTTGTCCCCATCTGGGACAAGCCCTTTCCAGGCACTTCCTGCTAGTGAAGTGGACCAGAGCCTCATGTTGGGCAGCCACAAGTTGGTACAGCACAACCTGTCCTCCATGCACTCATTTCTTCATGATACTCCACATTAAAACCAGATAACTGGGCACAGGACTATCTCTGAACACACCGGTTCCCCTTAGACCAGAAATCTTTAGATAATTTTTACAATCTAGATATGGGTTTTTTTTTTCTTCCTTCTGAATTTACTCATCATGACTTCCACCACTGTTCCTCCTGTTCCCATATCTCCTGCCCCATATCCTTCCCCACGCTCTTGTCACACACTGGTAGGTTTGTTATAAGATAATGGCCTTATCCGATCTTCCATGTGAATTGACAGCAGCTATTTGTTTGCATGTGTGTGTAAATTCTTGCAGATTCCCCATGTGATCTTTTATCACACCCATGCAATTAGGGCAAGAAGAATTGATTTCTGTCAACTTTCTCTTACCAAATCTTTAACTGCTTAGATGATACAGAACACACAGGGAAAAAGAAAAAGCATAAGGTTTGGGTGAATGAGAGGGAAGAATGGATGTATAAATGCTGGTGGGGGGGTTTTGGGGGAGA
>NC_046337.1:3492500-3657500 GCF_000738735.6 Corvus cornix cornix | reverse complement strand
AGGTAAAATATGGTTGATGTTTTACATCCATCTAAACAACAAGATGGATTCAGGAAATGATACACTTTATATAGATTTTAGTGAATATGGTACCTGTGATATAAAACAATGCATTCCCTAACGACACATGCATCAACAGGGAGAATAAAACTATTTGCCTGCTAAAATAAAACAATGCAAACACCTCTGGAAGAGGGCAACTCTGCCAGAAAATTCTTGGAATTTTTGCCAGGATTACCTCTAAGATTGGTAGCAATCCTGTATCCCAGTTGTAGAGGCCTTGTAGCTCTTTACAACTATCTGAAAGAAAGATGGAGCTGGGTGGGGATTGGCCTCTTCTCCCAAGGAACAGCAACAAGACAAGAGGACATGGCCTCAAGCTGTGCCAGGGGAGTTTCAGGTTGGACATCAGGAAGAATTTCTTCATGGAAAGGATCGTTAAGCGTTAGAATGGACTGCCCAAGGAGGTGGTAAAGTCACCATCCCTGAAGATGATCAGTAAATGACTGGACGTGGCACTTTGGGCCATGGTCTGGTTGGCAAGGTGGTGACTGGTCAAAGGCTGGATTTGAGGATCTCAGGAGTCTTTTCCAAACCTTAATAATCCTGCAATTTCTATAGCAACCAACTGAAAACAATTAATTACAATTTACAAAGAAAACCCCAGACCTGGGAGAGAGGATTGAATCGTACATCCACTCACAGGATAAAACCACTGTGGTTTTTCATGGGTATGAGTAGTGAACACTAAGATGAGGAAACTCAGGCAGGGCTACTCATGACCTTGCTGAGGTGCCACAGACAGTATCAGACACCACTGGCTCTTCCACCTGATGTCCATGCTGCAGAAACCCCTTCCCAACAGCAGGATGCACTTGCACAGCTACATGGAAGCCACAGAACTCATATTTTTTAATAGATGGAATTTAACATTTTAAGCAGGTCCAGTTTTACTATTTGAATTAAAGTAGTTAAGAACTACGGACCTGCCCCAGGAAACACTTGAGTGAAGCTCCTTTATTCAACCATGACCCTCCTAAATTAACACGGGTAGGACTCCAAGCATGGCCACTATAGGTTCCTCAGTCTAAACAGCTGCCTGTACCTCAAGTTAATTTACCCATGTATTATTTACTCACATGCCTTTCAGTGTGATTGTGGTTCTCCCAGATAAGTGGAGACATTTAAATTTTTCGTTTCCTTTTAATTTCCAAATGTTTACAGACTGTAGCTTGTTCGTTAAACCATTTACTAAAGCCAACACTTGCTCCACTTTATCAACCACCTCCACAGTTCTTCAGAGCTTTACTCCATCACAGCTCCTTTCTGGGCTGAGAACAAACCACTCCCTTCCCTCTCTGTCAAAACAAATATTCCCAAAAATAAGAATCATTCACCTCACCCTGCAACGGAGCACCTTTAAATGTAAACAGACCCTTTTTGGTCAAAATCACCACTGAAATAAAAATACACATAGACTATGTGAGCTTTACTGCAGTTGTGCTCTTGACTAATCGCTTTGAGGATTTTCCTTCAAACCCCTAAATCTCCTTTCCCAAGTCAGTACACTGCATAACTACTCCATGTAATGTGTATTCTTTGATTTGGCTTGCTGTTCCTTGGCATATAATTTTTGTTTTATCTACAATAAGCTGCATTTTCAAGCCACTGACTAAATCACCTTTGAGATCTGCCTTTTTTCCTATTACTCACCACCACATTTTGGAGCTGCTCTGGAGATACAACCAGAAAAAGTTCAGTCACATTAAATATCCTCATAGAAATCCATTACCTGTGTTACAAACGTGCCAGGTTCCCAAATGAGCCTGAATTAAACCATTCCCACCTCACTGCCTTAGCCAGCCTCAGATTCTCTGAGTTTAGAAGTACGAATTTGGTATGACTGAATTCCATACACAGAATCATAGAATCATGGAATGGTTTGAGTTGGAAGGGACCTTAAAAACCATCTTGTTCTAAGACTCCTGCCATGGGCAGGGACACTTTCCACCATCCCAGGTTGCTCCAAGCCCCATCCAACCTGGCCCTGGACACTTCCAGGGATCCAGGGGCAGCCACAGCTGCTCTGGGCACCCTGTGCCAGGGCCTCACCACTCTCACAGTGTGGGAAGAATTTCTTTCCAATCTAACCTTGCCCTCTGCCAGTTGAAGCCATTACCCCTTGTCCTGTCCTTCCATCTCTTGTCCAAAGTCCCTCTCCAGATCTCCTGGAGCCCCTTTAGAGAATGGAAAGGGCTCTAAGGTCTCCATGGAGCCTTCTCTTCTCCAGGCTGAACAATCCCAATTCCCTCAGCCTTGGTCATAGACGTAAAACTGGATGATGGTGGATCCTCTGAAGTACAGACACAGCCCCCTCAGGATGTACTTTTAAATATTTACACGTGGGAAAAGCTGAAGGAGAAACAGGTTAAGGCATTTTCCCTAAACTACCAAGTTGTGACTGCATTGAAAGGACGGATTTACCAACCCAAATTTAACTGAGGTATTTTGAAAAATCACTGCTGTTAAGACAAATTGCTTGAGGTGTGAGAGGTCAGGCTACCTAGTCAGGCTGTATCCCCCTGCCTGTCTTCAATCTCCTGGCCAACCATCCACTCACTGCACCATTTCTGTTTCTGAACAGGTTTCCTACTTAGTTTTCAACCCTTATAAATCTGATCCGTCATTGCAGAATTCCTAATAATATTAGATAAAACTCCACCGATTTCTCTCTGGAATATACTCTTTAATATCTTTTATTTAAGACATGTGTGTGCAATCAATTCCATGGTATTTACTTGTATTACATACACAGTATTCATCATCTTGACAATTTTTAAAAGTTTTAGAACACCATTTCACTTAACAGTTTAAAAAAAAAAAAAAAAGAGAAAGATTTATTTGATAGTTAACTTTGGAACAAGTTATCTGCATTAACTTCCATTGTTTTGGCATAAAGTAGTTCTGTATATTTTACTAACAACAGTGGAGACATGATAAAAGATGTAGGCAGAGAGCCATAAACAGCTCCTGCTGCAATCCATGGTGTTCGTGGAAAGGCATTAATTTTTGGACTTTGATTGGAAGATGTCTCTGTGCTCAGCCACTTGGATTTTGCTAAATACAACCACGAATAAAACCTTGTACCTGAAGAGAACAATTTCTACGGTGGAAAGGCCGTTGTAAATCATGTGTAGTATAAACTTGTCCACATGATTGGAATGATATAATGGATATTGGAGTCCCTAACCACCAGCTAATGTTCTTTATGACACTTAAATAAATGACCTGAAAATAAACTAATAACAACACAAAGTCATCTAAACCTGTTCATGTGCATTTCCCAGAAGCATGCTGGGAAAAGACAATGTCTAGTTAGTGCATTTTTTGTGTTTACATTTTCTCCAGAACATTTTTGCTGCTCCAGACTCACATTAATTCTTCTTTTCTGCCACCTTCCAGAGGTATCTCTCCGTCCAGTACTTGCCCAGATCTCGGTCATTTAAAACAGCAAGAGCTTCTATATCACCATGATGGTTATGGAGAAACAAGGCTGGAGCAGGAGCAGACACAGGCTTGAAAGACTAGATATAAGAAAGAATGTTCTAAAATTTTATATTTTTTATGAGGAAGGTGGTGAAACACTGGCACAGGGTGCCCAGAGAAGCTGTGGATGCCCCATCCCTGGAAGTGTCCAAGGCCAGGTTGGATGTGGCTTGGAGCAACCTGGGATAGTGGAAGGCAGAAGGTGGAATGAAATGATCTTTAAGGCCCTTTCCAACCCAAACTACTCCATGATTCTATAAAACCACCTAGAGAGCTACCACAGCAGAGAAGTGGGATTTAGTTCTTGAGAAAGACACACCATATTTCTCAATCTTAATTATAAAACACACCAGTCACGCAAGAAAAACGCTACAAAATTTCATTTTAAATATGAGAGAAGCATTTTTATTATTATTACTAACTTGTTGTAGTGAACTCTTGCACATGTGAAACTTTCCAGAAAAAGAATTATCGTCAAAGCTTACAAATATTAACACTTTCAACAGATTCCACAAGGTACTGTCCCTTATATTTAAAAAAACATGGAAAATGTTTTACTTTTATGCATAACTCATATATATTTAAACACTGAAAGCTCAGAACAAACAGTGAGGACTTAGATATCTAAATTTAGTATCACAACTTGTTTTCAAATTTCTTTTATTTATTCAGATTTTTGAGGTTCTCCAACACATTGAACAGTCAATTTTAAAACTTTATGAAGGTTCTACAAAGCCTTGAAAACTTTCCCTTTTTGCATACTGGGTCTAGATGTTTAGTTAAAAAGATGGGTTAAATATTAAACTAAGTTCATATGCAATAAAAATTCAATATTCTGAAATTCAGGGTTTCAATCTTTGCTACATATTTGCTACTGCGAGCAACAGATTTTTTTTTAACTCACAACCTATATATTATATATTTTCTTTTCATTTATGCCATGAAACCCTGCTCTGAGCAAATCCATGTACTTTTCCTTGAAGCAGACGTGTTTTTTCCCCCACACGTTTCTTTTTTGTAATATGTTGCCCTGTTCCACCGCACGTGTTTATTCACAGCAATTTATTCGCCCTAATGAAAAGTTATTTATGGGGATTGGTTTCTTTTCCATGGCACCAACAGTCACTTTGTGCACCATTTTATTAAAAACAACAACAAAAAAAAGGATGGAAGGGCCATGATGTCACTGCTTGATGAATAGAAACCATATTAGAAAGATGAACTGCAGTGCTGGTTTAGGTTAGACCAAACTACACAACTACTTCAAGAGATTGTAAAGAAGGAAGGAATAAATAAATAAAAAAATTAATTATTAAAAACTGGCCCTTCTATAAATGTAGCTACATTTGGGTGAAAAGTTAGAGGTCTGAAAGCGCAATAGTTTGTTTTGGTTTTTTTTCATATTGCCATTAAAAAGTTTAAAAATAATAGAATCGTGGAATGGTCTGGGTTGGAAGGGACTTTAAGGATTACCCCCATTCCAATCCTCCTGCCATGGGCAGGGACACCTTCCACTAGACCAGGTTGTTCCAAGCCATGCAGACATATTACTGACCAAGCACTGTACAAATACCAAAGTTGTTTTTTCAAAACTCAAGAATTTTGCTGATTCTGTTCTAAGAAATAAATAAATAAAATTTTAAAAAAGCAGATTTTTGGGTGCCGAACTGGAACAGACAGCAACTCCATTAGTATATACTTGACTTATTTATATATAAAATCATACATTTATATTTTTATCTTCAATATTACAAAACAGCTGACAACAGTGTACTGATGCTGTTTATATTTAGCTACTTCTCAAAAGATTGCAAGAAATTACAAAACGGGGAGAACAGTCATAGTTAATTTCTCTAATTTTTTTTTTTTTTTTTTGCAACTACTGTCACATTTTGCCCTGCAGCAAAAAAAAAGTTGCTGAGTGTGGTCAAGTGTCCTGAAGCTGTACTACAGTTCAAACCCAAAAGCTTGAAAGAAGATTCCCAAAATTCAGGGAATTTGATATTAGGGTTTATTGAAGTTGTCACATACTTCCAGGGATCTAATTTCACTTTCTGATCTTCAGCAATGGCTGTAATTCTTCATTCAGAAGAGGGAAGAGATTACTTGTCAGCAGTAATCTCTGACACAGATAATGCCATATAAATATTAGGGGCTTATAAGCATGGACAAGGATTAGGAGCAAAGAGAGAGAACAGAAAGAAAACTGAACAGAGCCAAGATTAAGCACGGGGAAGGGCATCGCAAAAGAAAATCCAAGGTCTGCAGCTCAGCTTGTCTTCCCACAGCAGAACGTGTCTTTTCCTGGGTACATAAGTATGGTTTACACTGATTTCCCTGCTTGCAAACTGCAAGATGTAGAAATAAGAAATATTATTTGAGGTGTGATCATGATCTTCCCCTTTCCAAGACAGAGGAAAAGGGCTCCTCTCAATGGGAAGGCTCATTGAGCTGGACAGGTTGCTCAAGAGCCTCATCCAATCAAATTTTAACTCTCACCAAAGGTCAAGAATGGAGAACTCTCATGCAGACATTAAACAACAACAGCATGGGAGAGAGCTAAAGCTGACCAGGACATCTTCCTTCCCGGCCAGAGAGAAGAATTGGGGTGTAACTTAGACAACACCTAAACCAGGGAGGGATATCACAAGGTCTGGCGTATGGGACAAAACAGCCAAAATAATGCTGGTTGAGTAACAAAGTAGCTGAATGCAACAAACCCTGACACTCCAGTGGGTGCCTGATTAGCAGGCAGGATCCAAAGGTGGTCCTGGAGAAGAGAGGGTGGATCCAAACCAACCATGGGCAGCTGGCTTGGACTCAATTTGGTCCATTCGAGTGGGGAAGGAAGATGAGAAAAGCAAGAAAGATCCCAATAGTAAAGAGAGAAGACTGACACTGTTAAAAATGCCCACTTCTAATTAACATTTACACTCTTCTTTCCAATCTATTTAACTCAAATTCAACAAAAGTCCTAATTTTTAATGCTCTAAGATGTCATATCTGTAGGTCAATCTAAGGAGGATGCACAAACTGACCTCTTAACTTTCCCCTCAATATTACATTTGAATTTCTAACATGAAGAACCCTGCTCCAGGTGCAATGTAAAGCCCACACCCCAGAGGACCAGGATTTTAACAAAAGTGTTCTTCAACTCTCATTCACAGAATCACAGAGTGGGTTGGAAGGGACCTCAAAGCAAAGTTCCAACTCCCTGCCATTGGCAGAGACACCTTCCACTACACCAGGCTGCTCCAGCCTGGCCTTGGACACTTCCAGGGATGGGGCAGCCACAGCTTCTCCGGGCACCCTGTGCCAGTGTATCAAAAATTATTCCCCAAAATCCATGTAAAACACCAGCCTGCAGTGAAACAGGCAAAGTGAAAGGTAAAGTTCTCTTTGACATCAAATGAGACTGAGTTTGACCCTAAATATATTATCTCTGACTTCACGTCTTCAATTCCCTGAAATCCTTTCACACTAAATACAAGAATCTGTGCAGTTATAATTTCTATGCCCATCATTCTCCACAAATGGAATGATGGTAATTTAAGAACTCCTCAGAAAGATGGTAATGAACTAAAATACATATTTTATAGTGCAGGTGAAAATAACTTATGTGTTTTTTTGTGCAAGATATGAATACATGGATTAATTCATAGTTCAGAAAAAAACCTAATTTTCTCTATAATTAAACACTGTGACCACATAGATCTGCTGCACCGGTGCCACAAAGTAACTTTTGGAGCCCTAAGAGTCCTCTTGATAACAACTGCCAGAAATTTAGAAATTGTTGACTTAAGTTCTCCTTCTGCAGAAGTTCAAAAGAATGAATTGCACTATGGGGGAAAAAAGTTAGGCTTCTGAGAATTGCAAGGTTTTTAAGCCTCTTTAGGATTCTAAAGGATTGTTCATGTTCACTAGTGTTTCCTTAAACAGAAAAAAACTAGCTCAGTTCTCAACTGCTGATTTAGAGAATGCAAATTTCACGAAGAGTTCTACACAATACAGCATCTCCTCTTGCTAAACACAACTGGAAATGGGTGTTTGAAAACCGATATCACACCTGAATTTCTTTTTTTTCCTTTTAATTAAACTAAAGCCAGGATCCCATAACATGTAATTTCCTGTTTTGTGGAACTACTTCTAATCAGGATGTACAGGATGAATGTCCCCTTTAACCAGGCTGCTTTGCAACATACGCAATGCAGAAGGGAGTGCTATCATAACACTTCAATAGTTAAGTGACTTTATGAGAAAAATACTTCCAAATGTTTCCTAAAACCTTCCAAACCGCACCAAAGAACATTATCGTAATATTATGTTTCCCCATGGCCTCCAATATTTAGGCTTGCTATTCTTGAAATGATACTTGGATGAAAAATATAAGTTTATGTAATGTATAAATTGTTCCTAGAAGTAAAGTTGCCTTTAAAATTACTCTGTATAGATGTCAGATATTTTACATTTTCAATAGTCTTTCTATATTAATTGGAGAAATGGCCTGCTGGTGCTTTGGGCAGCACGGGAATAATCTGTATTTCAGAACTGAGCAGTCACCCTGTGATCTTATTCCTAGCAAACACTGAAAACAATAACTGTCCTAACCGATTACATATCACGTTACCCTTAATAGATATCCATATTTCTTGCACAGTATACATAATCCATATAAACTGTACACCATATATCAATACCATATTCCAGCGAATCCACCATCAAAGAGTTCATTTATAGTAGGTTTTCATTTGACTCGGGGTTGTAACGTTCTGTGCAATCATAAGCAAACCATTTCAGGGATTTTGCCAGCAAGCTGCTTTTTGGCAGATTATTGGCAGTACATATTGGCAGCAAACTAGTGCAACTAAGCCCTTCTTATAACTTACAGGTAAATAATGATTTTAATAAATTTATGTAAAATGTTCCACTTGCTTACATCTGGTTTTGATAATTCACTCGCCTAGGCAAATGCAAACTTCTGTGTGTTTCCCAGGAAAACACATACTTCACCTGAACTATTTAAGGTTTTCTCAGGTACCCCAAGAAATAAATAAGCAGTGAAGCCTGCTTTCACATGAAAGTTTAACTGAAAAAAGCTAGGGAAACTAATTAAAAATAATGATTGTATGCACACCAAAATTTAAACCACACTTTGTCAATAATACAATATTAAAATAGTAAGAAAAATGCCTTTTTGCCTGTTGTGGAACCATCCCAGCCACAGGGCATTCGAATTGGATGGTCCAGTCAACTGGCTCTGTCCCTCAGGACCTGCTAATGCAGAGACTTTGATCTCCATTTGAAAATGTTTTACTATATTCATGTGCATTTTGCTTTTGCACTATAACTGAAGTTTAAATGTGTAGCATTTGTATCTCAACTACACAGTGTGGAGTAGAGGAAATTCCAAGTTTTAATCCCAGCTTTGACAGTAGGTCACAATCTCATGCATTGTTCAAACACCACAAGTCTCCAGTCTTGCTCTGAAAGGATCAAGTTTTTTTTCAAAAAGGTCTAAAAATATTAATACTACTAGTAGCAGTGTCATTACAGGGGGAAAAAACCCCACAAAACCCATGGACTCCCTTCTTCTGGTATAAATCAGGATGACTGTGATGCTGATCTGTGATCCCTGATCATCTGGCTTTCAGCATCTGGGTGCCAGAAGAAATCCTGGGGAGCCAGTCCCTGGAAATTCTGTAAAATGCTGATGGCCCATCAGTGAGCTACCTGTGATGTTAAAAACTGCACACCAACTGCCCACATCCGCTCTGTTTGTGAATACATTTCAAAGTTATATTTAATATAACTGCTTTGAATGGGGCCTGTAATGAACAGGGAACAATTAATTAAGCATCAGATTTTATTTGTGCCCCATTCAGCCCAGAACTTGCTGTTTCTAAGTGTTTATTCACACATGGATTCAGCAGTTTAGGATTTTGTAAGGCTTGGCGACGTGGTTAAAGCCCCTTAACAAATTCTTGTTGAGATCTATTGGACATGCTGCTACAACTTGATGTTGCTATAGTGGACTTGCTTTTAATTTGATCTGTTTCAAGGATTCAGTATCCTTCCAGCACACTGGAAACCCAAGGGCATATATTTGTATTGTTTAAAGGCAGGAAATTCTGTGAACTGAAATGAGAACATATCCCTTTTGCCTTTATGGACTTTTGTTATTTTCTTTTCCTTTTGGGGTTTTTGGAAACAAAACCAGTGAAAGCTGAAAGTTTGAACAATAGAAAATTACTTTCAAGGGGAAAAAAAAAGTAAAATACCAAGTATACTTTTATAACTTTATTCATACACTTTGTGTATATGTAAATTGCACTTATCCGAGCATCAGAAAATACCATTCACAGCAGGGCCTTATATTGCAGCAGGATCATACTGGTTTTGTCATAAAAGACTGCGGACTTTGCTGTTTTATTCCTTTACTACCTTGTATTAACTTGTACCCCACTGACTTCATGACAGAGCTGACTTGTTTCAATGCTAACCACAGAACTAGGGCAATCACATTCCTATTGTAGGGAGGAAAACTACCCATCTTTGCAGCTTTTGAACTCCTTGGCCAAAGAGTCCCACAACCTTCCTTTAATTGATGCAAAAAAGTAGGTCTGAATTCTGGGATAGGAAATGAGAACTGGTGGAAGATGAACAGGGACATACGACCTGCTAAAATTAAGATTTGGGCAGATACTGCCTTTTAGGATAACTACAGCATCAAACTTCCCTACATTAGTTGTGTACTGCTTAGGGAAGGACTGGAGGCAGAGTGGCTGCATTAGCATGGGGACCTGATCCCAGCAGGATGCCTCTATCCTAGTGCAGTGCTGCACAAACACATCCTTGCTGCTTCTGCTGCTCAAACCAGCTCAGCATCTTTATTGCACACCATGAATTACACTGCACTACTTTATAAGAAGGGGGTTATAGGTTATAGCCATGGTTATGGCTCTCTGGAACACTCCTGCCTTGTGACAGAGTGCAGAGAGCCAACTAAGTCTGCAAAAAAACTTGCTGGAGGACAGCTTGTGTGCCACAAGCTCAAGTGCAGCCATTTCAGCAAGAGCCTGAACACTTTCCCAGCAGTGTTCCTCACAAGCTGACTGCTTCTATCACACCATTTTAGCAGCTAAATATAAGTTACAGAGGGATGCAAAGCTTGAGAGAGACATTTGACACCCAAGACTCTGCTTGGCCACTGGATCTCTCCTAGCTAGTGTTTCTTCACTTGTTAATCCCTCTTCCTGGGCAGCAGCAGTTACGACACTGGTGAACTGCAGGATTTGGGTTTATTTGCTTTCATTTGGCACAGTGCTTCATGCCCAGCTCTTCTGCTCTTGGAGGTTACAACAACTAAAGCAGGGATCACAATTAGTCATCAGAATAAACAGCTCAGCTGCTTCAGGGGAGTCAAAGAGAAGAATGAATCTTACTAAGAGATTTGAAAGAGCATGAGCAAATGCCTTTACTTTAAGTGCTCGCAACAATGACTTCCAAAGGAACGTTCCTGACCATCAGCCCTGGGGAATAAAGAGCTGAAGGGTGCTCATGTTCATCCATGAACCCTCTGACTTCGACATAAAACTAAAGGGATCCATAACTACCAGGTGTAATACTTCTGTGCTCTTTCCTGCAGACATGGGTGATGAAGAGAAAAGCTTGGCTACCACCCAGACATCACAGGGCCCATCACCTCTCTGATGGAGAAAGCAGGGATCCTGAACCTAGCACCTATGAAAACCCCAGATGTTCTTCCCCCTCAAACATTCTCTCTCATCTAGCCAACACTAATTCAGCAGTTTTGCCCAAGTGCTCCTAGAACAACTAACTTTTTAGTTTGAAACATTGCAGCATGCAGATGTTTAAATCATACATTCAACGTGCATATGCACAACCAACCAGAAGTTAGTAGTTAACAGGTCCTGTATACCTCATTCTAAATTCTTCTGAAAGTGTAGTTAAAGATTCTTAGGGCAAAAATGACGACTAAGTTCATGAACTGCACAGAAAATTGGCTGTGACACCACTTATTAAAAGTTATGATAACTAGAAGGTCCAACTAAAAGGAGCAGATGCACTGTTTGCTAGGCTGTAGCTGCAGACAGAATTTTTGGTGCCGAGATCAAAAGAACAAGGTGTTCGTATAAATGGCATTTTATTTTGATCCTATTATTCTATATGAGCTCAAGGAGAGATCAAAGGAAAAAGCACCCAGGTTTCACTATTAACACTTAACATAACTCCAGTTGGAAAATCCTTTCCAGATTGTTAGTGCAATTTAAAGCCCAGCACATTTTTGTTGCTCTGTTAGGTTAATACACCTGAAGGCACGGGTTTGATTCCTTGACCACCTTTTCCATTGTGGAAAATTGCTTCTGTTACATATAATTTCAGTTATTTTCGTTTTTATGGCAGCAAAGACACCCTAGCTTTGGGGAATGCCCTGGTCTGGCTTGTACCCTCTGTCCTGGAGAGCCAGGCTGCCCTGAAGTGGTTACAATATATTACTGACTGTGCACGACAGTCAGGAAATTCAACACCATTGGAGTGAAGTACTAAAGTGTGTTTCAGCCCCTGCCAAAGCATACCAGCTTCCACTCAGAATGTAAACAAACCTAATGGGCCTTTCAAATATCTAAAAGTTCCTCTTGATAGCTGGCAAGAATTAATGTGCTTTAATACGTTGTATTGCTTATTATGACATTATCCAGGACTACTACTATTAATTAATGGTTCTATTGCTGCTTTTAGCAACCAGCAGTGCTGCATAAAGAAAAAATAATAACATATTGTATTTCCTACAAAGCTCAAGTATGCTAACAAAATTTAATATTCATGCTTTGAATGGAAGCTTCTCATTGATGATTCAGTAACTTAGGGCAGCTATTTCAGGATTTCATTTCCACTGAATTTCTTTGACTTTGACTTCTAAGACTGTAGAAATCTGCTAATACACAGGTATCACTTATCAGATTAACTTTGGGAAAATCAGCAATCAAGGAAAAAAGAAGTGCATATGTCCTTCCCTGCCTTACCACCCGCTCCTCACTTGCTATTAAAGCGCTTGTGTTAAAAAGTCATTCCAAAGTTTATTTTAAATGCCAAAAAGTGGGCACTAATCCTGCAGGAGCTGGCTCAGCTACGGCCCACCATCTTGAACATGTTCATTTTATCCAAATCTGTTCCAAGGAGGGGGGTTTGGGTGGTTGTTTTGGGGTTGAGCTTTATTTTTTACTTAATAACAGCAAATTGTCAGAGGTGAGGAGGTGGAAATGACTTTGGGAACTTGCACAGTCAATGCTAAATACCCACAGGTGAGCTGTGGCCTGGAGTGAACACGACAATTACGGGCTAAATGAGATAAAAACGTGTCATGCACAGTCAGAACATGTTCATGTTAAACGCAGCAGCCAGCTGGCTATAAATCCAAGAAGTAAGCTGGAAAGCTTTGGAGTTTAAATGAATGAATACAGATATAAAGGGAAGAACAGTGGTTTGTCGCCGTATGAATGGCTTTTAGCTGAAAAGAGTGGATTGCTTTCACAAGGGTTTGCCAAAATAGCAACCTTGTTGAGATGAGGAAAAGAATAAGTATGATGATTGGGACATTCCATATATTTATATTTTCTATTTTGTTTTGAGGCAGAGAAGTCTGATTCAGCGTGCCTGAACAATTACGACGTGGCTTTACATACAGGTGTTCCAGTGAATAGGGACACAAGCTCTTTGACAATACCTCTGCAGCTGATGATCCACGAACAGGATTAGTCTACTATTAACTTATTCCAGATTCAAATCACATGAGCTGAGCTTTGAGAAGCAATGGACTCTTTTTCTTTCCACATTTCCAGCTCCGAGTAATTGTAGGCTGTAGCCTTCTCTACATATGCATCACTGAATCTATGGTCAGCAGCCCCACCCGTGCACAGATCCACCAACACCTTCCTGGCAGGCACAGAGGATAAGAAAGGCCTTTCTGAGATCTCCTTATCTTTCTATTAAATAAAGCTGACTAGAGGAACCTCCTGGATTACAGACCCAAGAAATGCCCTGGTAGGTTTTCATAAATGGATAAGCCTGACTGACTTGGGGTTGTCCTGTGCAGGGCCAGGAGTTGGACTTCAATGACCCTTGCGGGTCTTTCCAACTCAGGAAATTATTCTGTGTCTTTCTAGAAGTCTAATAACCCCACTTGAACATTTTGGAATCTTAGCAAGCTAAACTCTTGCTCTTTCTCCACCTAAGGCAGAGGTAATTCCCTTATGAATCCAAAAACAGAGCTCTGGCTCTTACTAACTCAAATATGAGCTAAACTTTAAAAGCATAAAGTAACTTCATACTCATAATCTCTGTTCATATTCATTTATATGCTATATAAATTATATATGTGTGTGTATATATATATATATTTATATGTTTTTACAAAACTTTTTTGATGTTTAAAAGTGGCTGTAAGCTCCTGGGTTTGATGTACTCACTGTTGACAGAAGCAGATGCAAACTGTAGGAAGGCTGATAACGACTCTGGTCCCCAAAACCTTTCTCCTGTGTCTCTGAACTGACTGAATGGGAACTGAGAGGGGAAAGAACAAAAGATTTGCTGTTCTTTACAGTCACGCAACGAAAGTGTAGGTTAAGCACAGGAAGTATTTGCAGATTCCAGATATTCTGTGGACCTTTGTTGCTTTTCCTTGCATTCAGATCTAATCTGAGCCCCTGCACAGAGCTGGACTTTCATGTTCTGAGGTCCTTCACTAATAGAAAACCCAACCCACTGTGACACTCAGGGCAAAGTGGACTCAAGAACTTCAGCTCTATGTAGGTATTTATTCATGTTAATGCATTTAGGAAAAAATGCTTTACCAAGAAGAGAAGGCTTAAAATCATACAAATTAATAAATTAATAGACGAATTTAATATATACTCATACTATAGCAAGCCTACAAACTGGAAAGAGATAGTTTCATCTTTTAGAAGAAGTTTGGACAGACAGCTTGATGTACCACATCAAATATAACAACAGTGTGTGATCTTTAAACCTCAGGGGCTTAAAAATACTGTTTCTTTTTTGTTCTGATACCAAATATATCTATACCTCCAACTGATTCAAGTCACCACTAATAACCACTGGGATATTTTAAGGAGATCCTTCAAACAGAAAGGTAGTATTTTTCACTACAATTTTGATCAAGCAATAAATTGTGTTTGGTTCTTTAGTTCAATCAAGCATCAATTTTGGATTATTTGTCTGAAGTCAGAATTCTTAAAATACGCCTTTTTTTTTTTTTTACAGAAGCAATATCTGGGGGAAAAAGAAATCCTCTCCACAATTTGAGTGCAATCAGCTCTTCTAATATAACTGGCTCTGACTGAAGGTAAGGTTCATGATCAGATATATTTAAGGAAGGCTGTATGATTAATCTAAGAGGTGTCCCACCAGTATTCACATGAATAAGCATAAAGAACATTGCTTTCCTTTCATTATGCTGCTGTATCACCTTTGATTCTCACAATCTTGTTTGTACTAATACCATTCTGCATTTTGCAGGAGAAGGGCTCATAGCAGGATGGGCGACTCAAATTTGTCAATCAGTGAGATCTGGCATTGAAAACAATTTGGAATATGAATGGGAAAAACATCTGGCTGTCAGATATTCAGAAGAATTTTATGCCAAAAAAGTGTTAGGGAATTTCCTGCTCTCACAAGAGCATCCAGCTAATTCTTGATGGATCATCAGTACCTTTGGGTGATTTCTGGTAGCAAGTTCCTCCTTTTCCTTTACTGTTCTTTGTGAAGAAAAGGGAAGATGGAACTGTCACCAGAAAATGAGAAAAAAATTAACCTCTAAGTCCCTCAGATTTTGGTAAACAGTGAGATCACTGGAAATCTTAGCTTCTGCATATGAATTAGAGGAGAATAATGGGACTGAGCAAAAAGTCATGGACTGTGTTCATCAATATGTGCCTTTTATGTAAACTAGATTGTTAATTGGAAACCCATTTTCAGAGTCTCTTAAGAGGCAATCACCTTAAAATTAATCAAAGTCCTGTTTTGTTGTTGTTTTTTTTAATAGGGTTTGTGCTCCTTTGGATGCTCAGAAAATTGCTTGGAGCAGAGACTGGAGCCAGAGGCTTTGGGGTTCATGTCTCAGAGCCCATTTTTCTGGGGCTGGGGAGGCTCAGCCTGGAGAAAAGGAGGCTCAGGGGGAACCTTCTGCCTCTACACAACTCCCTGACAGGAGGGGGCAGCCAGGTGGGGGTCGGGCTCTGCTCCCAAGTAAAAAGTGAAAGGATGAGAGGAGGTGTGGCAGGGGAGGTTTGGGTTGGATACTTAGGAAAATTTCTTTACTGAAAGGGGCTCACCAGTCACTGCAGTAGGTCACATTCCCCAAAACAACAGAATTTCAGCTTCCTTTTCTGTCTGGTCATCACCATGCCCTTAGTTTTCAATCATTCTTTTCCCATTTACCCATGGCTTTCCCGGTTTGCCATCTCTACTAAAGCTCCCTCTGTGAGGCACAAGGAACAAAGTCCTCACGAAAAATTTTGGGTGCTTTTTTTTTTATTTACCTCTCCTTAAAATATTCCTTCATTTACTGCTTCAGTGCCTAGCACCGACTCATTAAAAAAATAACCTCACAGTAATAACACAGTGACAGACATCAGAGGTGAAAAATTGCCATTATTTTGCACTCAAACAGCCTGAACACATCTTCAAACAGCATAGAGGAAAGGGCTGTATTTGTCTACAGATGTATTTTCTTAACATTTTTTTCATCAATTTACTTCAGCAAGAATGACCAGCTTAAATTTTTCAGTGTCTTCAAGGACCTTATTTCATGAATTTGTATAAAAGGCAGAAAAGTATATATAAATGTTTTAAAAGCAGCCAGAAGTCCAGGAGTTTTTGTGGAAACAGTGCCATTAGATTTAAAATACCAAACACTCAAATTACTTCTGACACATTTGATCTGAGTCACTTTTGAATTTGCACCTACAAACAATAAAAAATACTGGTTCTGAAGCAGACTGATTATTTCCTTTGCAATATTTTACCACAGAGAAGTTATTCTGTCTTTCCCCCAGATCTGACAACCATTCAAATACCCTGGGTTTGTTGCACACTAAACTAGAAATACGATCTCTACTTGGAAACTCCCCTCAAAAATAGTTTCTTCTGTCAATTCTCAGTAACTGCCTTCAGTAACAAGCATGACTATTGAACTCCGAAAGTATCAATGTTCCGTCATCTCCCTGAGCTTACACATCACAGCTGCAGGGAATAAAGATGCTGAAAGACCGCGATCTCTCCCCATCGTTTGGATGTTTATCATAACCCTTCGTGATATTTAACTGGCACTGCTTTCTCCTCCTTCATTTCCAAAGGGATGAATCACAGACTCAGTTCTTCCAGGAACCAACCACTTGAGCTATTCTCTGCACTTCCTTCAGCTCTTCCTCGACTGCAGCCAGCCCTTTGATTGACCCTGCCTTTAATAAATGTTTAACTGGAGAGTCTCAGTTAAAACGTGTACTAAGCCTCCTGGGAATGACTAACCAACACCTAAAACGCAGATTTATGACAGAAAACTTTCCAGAGCCTCCCACAGCCACTGGGATTTGTTCAGAGCATGGAGTGATGAAGAATCACTGTGGAAAGTCAGATTTCTTCACTTTCTTATTCAATAATAATAATAATACATGTTGTCTGTAGACTGCTCTGAGTTATATACAGGAGGTTAAAAACAGATTAATGCAAAATTAGAGGGTATAGCCTACCTCATTATAATTAACTGTTAATTTTAAGTTACAACTTGCAAAAAAATAGATAAGTAAGCCACCACTTCCCTAAAAAAGGCTTTGAATTCCCTAATGATAAATTTATAGTCAGATACTTAAGAGTGAAAAGTTTAAGAATTCACTTCCTGAGTTAACTTCATCAAGGAAAAAAAAAAAGATGAAAAATTGGAAATTCAGTGTCTGGGAGTCAAGAAGAATACAGAATTTTCTGAATCAGTGGAAAGGGCTGAAGGTACATCCAAGGAAAATGCAACAAATCAAAGAATACTCAAACAAGACAAAGAATTCTCAAAACAAAAAACCACCTTGGAGTATTTTTCTGGAATTTCCAGACCACATTTGGTCTCAATGATCTTATAAGGCTTTTCTAAGCTGAATGACCCATCCAAGCTGTGACATCAGTTAGAAGTGGCTTCGGTGCCAGCACTAAGGACCATCATCTGATGGCCGAGAGATGCAGGAAGCCTCCTTGTCCCTTCATCTTCAGGCCCAATTTATCACCTACTGCTATTTTCAGCAGTCCCTTGGCTTCTCTGTCCCAAAAAGGTGGTTCTTTTGCCCTAATGCCAAGACCAGTGGTACCTGATCTCCTTCTGTGGCTTCCTGATTTTACTGCAACACAACCAACAGCAACAGTAAAACACATTTTCTACAGAGCAACACAGTACAAGAATCCATATTTTTTTCCTAATAAAAGGTTTCTCTTAGGTATAGTGATTACAAAGAAAATAGATACTATTTTTAATATTCTGGGAATGTAGTCCTTAACTCAAAATAGTCCCAGAATTATTTGCCATTAGCTATCCATAACAATTCAGAACCTATGTCTAACTTGGAAATTTGGTACTTTTATCCTGAGTTTTACAGTATACTAAATAGTTTAAGTACCTTTATACAGGAAGCAATACAGAGTTACTTGTAGATTCAGTAATGGAACCATCAAGCCAATGGTCTTCCATTTCTGAAGTTCCCTAGTTCTCCTGAAATAATAAAAACTCGCCAAGACAGCAGCAAGAAAGCAAGTGGACACTTCTCCACAGCGTCTCAACAATAAACAGCAGAATTGTGATACTCCACCGGAATGTTCCAAACCTAAATTGAATGGCAGCATGATTGCTGTGGTTCCAGTTATGTTAATTAGGCTGGATTCATGGTTCATTGAGGCTGCAATTATGCTGCAAAGAAATGCTGCAAGCATCCCATCCTTCTGCAGTCTGCTGAGTGTGCTCCCATTCCTCTTGGGGCAAAATAAGACTTCCTGAAGGGATTATACACTGGAGCCACATTTGCACTTAGACCACACGCTTGGTGAAGATGCAATTAGATGACCACGTTTTGCAACTTTCTTCTTTTTCAGATTTAATAGGAAAAATAGCTTTCCAAGTTCCTTCGCCATTTTTTAAGCATGCTTTACTTTGCCAATTTGCATACTAAGCATACAAATTATAAGCCTTATTAGCCCCATTTCAACCGTAGGGTAAGTGAAGAAGGGGAAGAGTTTTGCCCAAAGTTATGCAGCTCTTGAGTGGAAAGAAAACTGAAGTAGCCCTCATCTTCTCACAGTTAATGGTTGGACTCGAAGATCTTGGAAGGATTTTCCAAACCAAATGTTTCTGTGATCCTTTTAATGACATTTCCCAACTTACTACTGTGGATAGGACACACCCCCCATCCAAAATGCAAAACCTTCTGCTGGAACAGTGATTTAAAAGAGAGGGGCAAATGGGCATTGTAGTCTCAAACAACTGAGAGAAGACACATAATGAGCCAAATTTGTTGGCCTGCAATGAGAAGGAAATAGTTTAACATAGTAACAGCTCCTTCCTGAATGAGACAGGTGTGCTGGCCCTCAAATAGGTGTTTCCAAACTATCTGGTTTTTACTGGGTTGAAGAGGCAGAGAAAGATGATTTTCCAAGCAAGTAACCAGTCTGGGTTTTTTTAGGAATAGATCTACTTTTAAAACCAGTCTCCTCAGAGAAACACATTTTCCAACGCTTTTCTTCTCAAAGAAAGATGATGTGGGATCAGGTGTCTAAACCGAACTCTAAAGAACCAAGTATCCTCAGAGCCTAATTTCCAGCTTCAAAATGGACTTAAGCACTTAGAAGTTCAAGTCTCATTAAAAACCAACAGTGCTTAAGCCCTTAATTTTATTTATTTATTTTTTAATTTAAGCAGATCTCAAAAAAAAAAATTTGATACCAGCCACTTCAAAGCTGGCTCCCCGAACTCAGGGATGATTGAGTTTCCATAATACAATTATGGTAGGAATGAAGCTGGATTGAAAACGAGGTTCAACTTTCAAACAACGTCCCCAAAACAGTTGCAGATGATGTGCATTTCAGCTTTCTGATCCTCAGGTGACACTGGGATGATTGGTATTAGCGAGATACGCATCAGAAAGGGAAGGCAATGCTCTAACTAGAAATAACCATCTTTTCCACAGATGGATGGACATCCATAACAATTTAATCTAACGAGACATCGAGCTTACATGCCCATTTGAAAAATCATAATGGCACTTGTCTGGCAGGTTTGTTCCTCGATGCTTCATTCAATGACTGTTCTATTCTTTTGCTTTTTTTTTTTTTAACTAATATTATCACAGCTCTTTTTACAGATTTAATCTACCAGCAGTTCTCACCCAGGCCACAGCTTCAATTAATACTAATTTGAGCCTTAACACAAGGAATTCATGCATTGACTGAGTTTTGGATCTGGCTTTTAAAATGAGTTTTGCAATGCTCCTAAGACGAGGAACCTAAACCAGTTTGACACTGAAATTAGTCACTACATACACAGAAATCTAAAATCACATAAGGAATAATATTTAACAGACACTAAATAATATCAGATTGAGAAATAATTGTACTTTATGTAAGAGCATGATAACAAATCTGTTTTCTGATATATTATTAGCCCAGTGGACCTGACTTGCAATTTACTCTGCCTACTTAGGCTGGAGTTTAAATACAACACAAAAAACGATGTCACCTCTCCCAGACAGGAACGCTCCAAAAGTTTTATTACTCTCACTTGAAAGCATTACCACGGATAGGAGGAAAACGAAATATTAAATACGCCATTAACAGGAAAATTATTTCAAATCAGTGAAGCGTGACGAGACCCAAGTATACTGTTTCTCAATTTCTTTCTCCCTAATGTACACTGAGGAGACAGTAAGGTAGTAAATGGCCAGGGTTCAAACACAGAACATAAACTACGTGAAATTAGGAACAGCGTAAATCTTACGAACAGCTCAAAACTATGAAGAAAATTAGAAAAGAGCCTAATGTGAATTCATTACTGACTTCTCACCAACATTTTCTTAAAAGTAGGCAAAGCTTCTATACTGTTAAATTCTACTAACTTCAAAGTTAAATATTGTTTCTTCTAAAGCTGCACTCACCAAATCTGCTCCCAAACCAAAACCAACAGCTACTTTATTATTTTGTCTTATAAGCCAAGCAGTAAACTAACACTGTAAAACATAAACTGGATATTTTATTTATCACTAAAAGATGGTCCAATGCCTAATGAATGCCTGCTGCTCACCAACTGAAAAGTTATGGAATACAATAAAAAACCTTTTACCAATTCATTAGGAGGGCAAAACTCACCTTGGCAATCCAGGCTAACAACCTGTCCTTACTGGCGCTCTGTTAAGCATTGGAAGGAAGCATGAATTGGTCCCCAAAGGAACAGGCAGGCTCAGAGGTGCATTAAGAACCCAGTTCCTAGTGCCCTTCTAACCACAAATACTCTGGTTTTATTAAGTTTAGTCTGACATTTTGGTCCAGTTGACATCATTGGTCAGGTATCAACACCCCCTGACTCCAGCAGAGCAATCCTCACAGCACAGCTTTACCTCTAAGGTTCATCCTCCCTTGACAAAACCAAGAATGATTCCTCTATTACCTGCAGTGATTTATGGAAAAGGCTTTGAAACGTCCTGTGCTTCACCATCTCTGCTGAAGGAAGATGGGCCATGGAGGTGATTACATCTTCACATGATAGATCATCCATTACTGACAGCTTTTATATTTCTCAACTTGAAAAAAAACCCAGCCCTTGTCTACATATGGATAGATAACACATTTGAAATGTGTAAGGCGAATATAAAGACTGAGGGTTTAAACCCTCAGTTTATCAGCTCTACAGGCCCAATTTTGCAATCAACTAAACCTACAGTACATTTTCATCAAGTGCTGCAAATCAGCAAAATATTAAATGAATCTTGAAAAAATGATTATGAATCCACAGTTCTGTTTGACTGTATAATTCTATTTAAGATTAAAATTACTATCATAAAAAGGCCACTTTCTGAATGTAATTCCACAAAAACATCATCACAAAAGCTTTTACTGCTATTTATGTCAGAATGTATTTTAAACAGTTCTAATCATTTACCTTTGTGGACACTTAATTAAAATTACAAAACCAATTTTAATCTGTAGTCCAATTAATATGCAAATATATGCAAATGTGGTAAATCAAGGTGGTGATTAAGTTAAGGACACTCTATTTCATGTCTGCTTTAAGTGTGAAAACAAACAATCTTTTTTGTAATTGTACTGATGGATTGTGATGTTTATAGGGTTAGTATGGGGTACAAATGTTTATGCATCAACATTATGCCAAAACAAAGATTTTATACTCTGGAGTGATTTAGCATCCAGCATACATTCAGATGTAACAAAGTCATTTTGCAGTCATCTTGTGAATTAGAATAAGGTCAAAGCAAAGTTAAATTTCTATGTCATCCATTTGTATGGCTATTTAAAATTCAACAATCACTTTCTGATGTGTTAGGTAAGAGCCAAGAAGTCTCAAGAATGGCATATTATCACCCTTTATCATTTAGTGTTCATAATACACTGGTTTATCTTTGATACTATTACAGAAATAGTTCTCCCATTAAGGTGCAAACATATTCATCCTTTTTAACCCTTTTTCCTCCACAAGTTCCAATTTTTCAATCTGCAGCCAAAGGTTGCTCTACCAGTGAGGGCTTCTCTACAGATATGCACTGCATTCACTAAGAATTGGCCAAGAACCCCTTTTTGCAGCCACTTTCTTCCTTCTCCCCACTGCTGATGTAGAGAGGTTGATGCTCCTTCCCATTTGCCCAAGGAAAAGTCTATCTGTTGCTCTTTGTGGGAATAAATCTGAATTCCTCCATTTAGAGCAGCTACTCTTGGACTGAAGTAACTGGTTTACTCTGCCAAGAAAATAATGATACTGGTAAAAGTAATATTTAATTTTACAGCTTATTTGAGTTCATAAAAGAGCACAGCTTTTCTTACATATTCTCAGGAGTTGCCAAATGTTTGGAAATACACTTAGTGCAAAAGGACAGTGTTCACCTCCTGTCATACTGAGATATTGGAGTATAAAACCCCACAGAATCCCTCTCCTTACAGCTTCATCTCCACCAAATACAACAATCAGAAAAGAGTTCAAAAAACTTTTCAATGCTGTTTTTACTAATGTGCTTCATTTCCCTTTTTGTTCTTTTGGACAATTATGTCCAGAACAGCCCACAAGACTAAGATGAGGTATTTTTTACTCTCAATATTTTATGCTTCTGCATTGCTATCATCACCACAAGACATGAGAATATCAAATTTAGCTCCACTCAGTAAAGCTTCCTTTAACAGCCAAAGGTCTCCTAATGAACACAAAATATTTATACAGTATTAAAAATATTTTAGCATTTTAAACAAGGGATATGGGCACACAATATTTTTGTAACAGACAACAGACCTTATAAACTTGTGTTTGGGATGCAAGTCTTGGAATGTACAGCCATACCTGTCATTAAGTTCCTGAAAAAGCAGGACTAGCATATTAATGGGTCTCCTGATCTAACAGACACTAACAAAGCACCATAAACCTCACCTGTCAGAGGTGCTTAAAAGATCTTTTAGTACGTAGTTCGGGGTTAAAAAAACCCAACCAGCTCCTCTTCTTTTGAACTGGGCACTCATGAAAGAGCTGCATTCACCAAAAATGGAAAAGATTTACATTAGCAACTAGAAACAGGAAGAACTTGCAACATCCTCTTCTGCCTCTGACAGCTCTCCACCACAACGGACCTGTGTCTACTTTCCATCATTTTTTCATGTGTTTTCCCAAGAGAAAAGCAAACTGATTTCCACAGAGAAGAGCAGTAGGAGCAAGGGGATAGGATGGCAGACACAGCCAGCAATATAGCTGGACCTGATTCCAACAAATGAGAACGGATTTGGGAGTTCTGGATGGGTTTTGGTGGAGAGCTAATGGAAGCTGGGAAGGTGAAGATCTCAAGGAAAAGAGTTGTACCCAGTCTAACAATGAGCCTCTGCACCCTCCAATATTCAATTACACATCTGTAACTGCAATTCCAGCCCCATACTCTGGAATTGATGGACACGGGACCAATGAGCAGGGTCTGAGCCAAAGGGAAAATCACCCAATGACTGTGTCGTGCTGTGGTGGCCACCTCACCATACAGCTGCATGTCTCTGTGGCTTGGGAAGAGCCATTTCTTAAATCAACTGCACACTGCCTGTCCTGCCTGGATGAAAATCAGCATAATGATCCAGGCAGGTCCTCAAGCTGCCTCTTGACAGCACAGAGAGCACTGACCTCTGAAGGGCTTTTCTGGGCTCTAAAGACTGTGTGTTCACTCTCCTGGCTGGCTCTTGTGGAGCAGAATGAATAAGGCCTTTGCCATGTAGTTAAATACAGGAGAAGAGAGTCACACAGTGCCCAGATGCACACTCAGCTGAACGTGAAGAAGGTTCTGCATTAGCGCTGCCAGAGACACCTCCATCTATTCTTTGAGTCTGAAATCAAACATTGAGGTATCAAATACGCCAGCAGAGTTCACAGAGCTGCTGATGCTTGGGCTGGAGCTTATTTTTCAGTGGGAGATAAAAGGTGATTCTCTGAACTACGTATCATCACAGGATACGTTTGTTGTAGCCGACTGCACTAATACAATAGCGCTGGCAACGCGTAGTGAAACTTAATCCCTCTGAAGACACACAAGCTTCTTTTAAGTTTCAAACCTATACCATTGAAAAACATCCTTGAATATTACTGTGTATTCAAGAGTACTTTTCTCGTTAGCTGCTCTTCTCATCCTTTTCACTATTTGTATTTATTTAAATGGAGCCCTGATTTAAACCAGACCTGTGAATAAGTCACTGCTCTTGGTCATCCTCTATTTAATAACCACTGAAATTTTGCATAATCATTTTTGATGCATCCAGCTATAAAACATTCTTCTTGTGATGACTTAGATAGCAATTTTCATACATATTTGAAAACTCAGACACCGTCTTGCTACAACAACACTGGCATTCCACCTCCAAATGTAGTTCCAGAGGTAAATCACACATATAAGAAAATCAAAACAAATGCAGCAACATCTCATGGAGGAACAGGAATGCTACAAAGAAAAGAAAATAATCTAAATCTCTAAAGGCAACATCTCCACGCAGCTTATCTTTAAAACTCTACTCTGTAAACAGTCAAAGTTTTCTTTTAAAAGTTAAAGGTACACAGAAAATTTAAAAAGCAACGGCAGGTTTGTTTCTTTTTTATTGCCTCTAATGTACAGCATGCTTGGATCATGCTTCTTCACATTAGAAATTCAGGTCTTGTCTGTCCTAGGAGGATGCATGGTGACTGGGGAGCTGGAGTGAAATGACCATGTTATCACAAGAAAAAGAATGTGAAAACTGAGTAACTGAGTGCAGAGCTGCTCTTTGGTGAGGTCTGCCTTGGGTTCGCTTTATTAACCAGTGTTGATCTTGTTCAGCTCATAAATACGAACAAGTCAGATGACAGATTTGCCTCTTTGTCTCAATACCCCTTGACAGTCTAGTGCAGGAGATGAACATGCTTTAACACACACTGGTCTTCCCTGTGTGTGTTTGGGTGGGAACAGCCTAAACATTTTACAATCGTCAAGATTAAAAAAAGCCATGAAAATATGAAAAAGAAATGAGTATCATAAAAGAAAAAACTTTTCTCCAAGTTTCCTTTATGCATCGCAGGGCAACAGAAATTGCAGACCTTGTGTGGAAAAAAAGAAATAAATCACTTTTTCTTTCTGCTGGCTCTTTTTCAAGTCTCCTTTCACATTTGAGGTACAATCCTTCTGTAAGGAGGATTTTTTGACTGAGTGCCTTAAAAGACAACCCTCATTTACCTATTATTCAATACTGATTTAAATTACTAGGTTTCTTAAGTTTCTGACCTCCTGTATTTTATGATGTATTTCAAACACTTTGACTCTTATGAACCATTTAATTAACTAGATAATAACTGCACATTTGTCCTACTTGCCATTCACCAAAGTTAAGTTTCAACATTACTTCTGAAACTATCCTGCATGCCTGTCATTCAGCAGCTTTTATTTCAAATTACAGAGGGGAAAAAATTGTCCTTGATTATTCCTATGATATTGATGACACCAACACATGGCATTGGAAAAACTGAGGAACAAATTTTCCATTTTTAAGTCTATGGATAGTGTTTCATGGCTGCAAGAAGAAATCAGATTCTCAGATGATATAAACTGCTCAGATGTTTATAAATTGCTATAACTGGCTTACAGGAACTGCAGATCTTTAAGTCAGATGAAGATCTGGTGACAAACCATGGTTTCCCAAAGAAACCATTGAGAAACAACCTCTGAGCCTTCTGCATCCAAATACCTCACGGGGAACAGATTGCAGTCATAAGGAAAGAAAGATCTCTGAGCTGTATAAAAAATGAAAAATCTCTGTATTCAGCCCAATATTATACTGTTATTTTGGTTAAAAGATTTATGGCACACTTGCTACTCAACTAAGGCAACTCACAAATGCTGCATCTCTTTGGCAATGTGGCTTCACCAATAAAATGGGGTCTGTCAGAATCAGATGCTTATTTTTCAGGATTAAGGAATCCATGTCATAGTTAAAACACTTTCATGTGCTTAATGGACTCACCCCAGTTGTGCTGGAAAGGTCCTTTAAGTCTGCATTATAAAGGCCCCATTTTCTGGTTGTATTTTAAAAAGTTTAAAAAATAAATGCTTGTTGGACACAGCAGAGCCTGTAACACAAACCTTTATTTGAAGAATACAGGTGCCTTTCTGGGACTGACCTAAGCAGGATTCTGATGTAGGAGCACCAACATGGTTTGAAAAATGTCTCTGTGTGGTTGGGATTTTAAAAGAAATTTAGGATTCCTATGGAAGGCACAAAATACATGTGTTGCTGCCTTGCGAACTGATGAGTGAGGGGAATAACACAGGGATTCCTTTCTTTATCCACTTTGATGATAAACCTGCCTAAATAATTGACTTTGGTACTGACTTGGACACTATGGCTCAATTCTTCTGAACTATCTCAACAGTCTGTGCATTTGAGGAGCTTCCCCCATGACCATGAGCCCCTAATGGGGGCAGGGAAAGGAAAAAATAAACTCTAAGACTGTCTCAAAAACTCAATCTTTGGCTTAGACTGCCCCAGAAATAGGTCCCATTTGAAATGTGAAGATCTTGATGATGAGTAAATAAAACAACTGAGCACACTGGGTTCCCACAGGCTGAAGAGCGTGTGCACATACAGGCATGCATGAGCACACACGTGTAAAGGACTGCTGCTCAATCCTTCGTAGGAAACCAGCTGATGACAAATACTGGTAATCTATTTAGAAATGTGGTTTCATAGTTCAGTCCTTTGGGGCTTGAGAACTTCACTCATCACGTCTCTGGAGCATTACACAGTAATCTCTGAAAAACTGCATGCTAGATTAGCTCTGAGGATACTTCTGATGATTAAAGGCACTGAGGATCTTTACATTTATGTGGCTTGATGAAGACCAGCACCTCCCAGTCAGACATGGAAGGTCCAGCACCCTGGGAGGGGTCAGAAAGCAGCCAGCAGCAGTATAAATCTGCCAGAATATCTCAAAGGTAGAAAAACCCACAACCACCTCCTTCCACAGGCATGTTCAAATAGCTCTATTGGTTTCCATCACAAGGCAAGCTCTTACTTCCGACGTCTCAACTGTACATTGCTGCCTCGTGGTGTATTTGTAGCATATTCTGCCATTAATAGCGGCAGTATGTAGGCAGCTCTGAGGACACATCCCAATCAACATCCACAGTCCCAGAGCCCTCAATCTCACTCAGTTCCTCATTTATCCCCTCCCTCAGCCAGAAGAACTCTGCATGACCTGCAGCATTTCTGCATCTTCACTGTTGCTCTGTTGTAAAGTTGGTGACTAAAGAGAAGTCACAACACAAACTCCAGTAGAGGAACAGCTGACCAGCAGGTAGATGCCAGAGAAATGATTCAGGCTGTCATGGTGCTTCTATGGTTTCTCCAATTAATATTATAAAATGCATAGAATTACACAGCTTAAGTGTATTAAACCAAAGGAACTGCTCCCTGCTGAAAAGTCCTGATAAATAATGTCACTTAGAATCACCAAATGCTCTGGGTTGGAAGGGACATTAAAGTTCATCCTGTTCCACCCTTAGAATTCCTTCCTGAGATCTAATCTAAATCTGCCTCCTTCATCTTAAGGCCATTCCCCCATGCAGGTATAACTTAGGTGTAATTGTTGCACCATCATCCCACAGAAAAGTGACAATTTTTTTTTGCTGGTAAATGCTGCTATGACTATTATTCTAAAAGCTGTGCAATTTAACTATGAGACCATATCAATTAGAGGTGGAGTACATCAACTCTGTCTTCTAACCAGTGCAATAATCCACCCCAGGGGAGTTTTCTACACATCTAATAGTAGATTTACTCAATATTCTACAAATAGACACCAAAAACTTCAGAAAAATGATGATGTTCATCCTGTTTCTACTGATGGTTCTTCTGTCACATGCCACAGAAATATTTTGACAAATACAGGAATATTTTAGAAAGATGAATAAAAGCAATGAACTACAAAATGGTCTTGTTTATGAGAACATCGACATATTAATTCTCATTCTTTTGAATAAGAAAAAGCCACAGATCTGTCAGGTTAAGAAAATTATTTTCACATTGACAGGAAAATAGATGCAGATGATTGAAAATTTGAAATTTATTAGCATTTTATTTCCCCTATATTAAAAAATAAACCTCACTACAGCAAAGTTTCTACAGAATAAAAAACCCTCAATGGCTATGAGAAGACAGGCAAAGAAGAGAAGAGTGATGATACAGCTGCCTGCTGCCCCAAAAATGAGTGAGCACCTAAAAACCATCATGATTTATTATGCACATAGCCGGGGTTCTGAGAGAACACAGAGATATTACCTCCAGCATGTCTCATTAACAGGTTAAATTCTGTTGTTGAAATTGTTTATGTGTTTTGCCTCTTTCCAACCAGCTGAACAATGCCCTGTTAGATCACAGAATCAGAAGTGCGTGGTTTTGAGTCTAGGACAATCCTTGACGAGCACATTTAAACTTAACATGAACCTGGATGCAAGTTAAAAGAAGTCAGGGGATGAGGTGACAATAGAAAGGTTGTTATGGGAAGCACAGGAACAGCACTGGTGAGAGAGGATACAACCCCACCTTCCCACTTAAGAATCAGATAAAAAAGAACCATCAAAACTAACACGGGAAGAGCTGTGACAGCAACCACTTCACATCACATTCTGTGGGTAGATGATACAAACCCCACACATGCAAAGCACTAAAATACACCAGCAAGCTCAGTAAGATCAAACATTTTTTTCCACACTGTCCAAAGCCCTTCTAACATTATTCTGAGCATCAGACCATTCATGGTAAAGGTGCTGATTTATGGTTTTTTGACACTGGAAGCTCCTCAAGGGGAAGTTTAAAGGCCATTTACCATCTATGTAACCTAATGCTACCTGCATATATAAATATGCATGTATGTATGTTTTGTTTGTTCACTCCATCCTTTTGTACACGCTGATATTCAAAGGTAAAAACTGAAAATAAATGGAGGGTGTTACACTGGATGCCAGATTTCTGCACCTGGGTTTGATTCCTGACCATCAGTGGTTGTACATGGAAAATCAAGTTTAACTGTCAGTGTGTAGTCATATCAGTGACACTATCACTGAAATTATGGATACCTGGTTTAAAGAAATAAAATAATTTGCTGGCAGACCTTCAGGCACCAAAGAAATCTGAGTTTAATACACTGATTAACGTTTCCAGCACAATAATTGTGTACACGAACCTCTATTAAGACCTTCTTGCAGGTTCCCCAGTAACTCCTTATGCTGAGCTTTCATTTAAAAATATTTCCAATATTCTCCTTTCCAGCAGCTTTGCTCACCCTTTAGATACTGCCCAGCCTCAGGTGACTTCAGCAGGTTCCCCCATGTTCCCATGTGAAATGATTCCTGACATTTTAGCTTGTATTTACATCTGTATTAACTTTACACATTTAGAAATAAATAAAGTGCAGCTTCTCACCTCTCATATAGCAATCCAGACATGTAAAAAGAATTGCAGAGTTATATTTATGGGCACACACTAATTCTTGATAACAAAATAACTAAATGTTCCCAACAATTTCTTCTGGCATGCAGCAGTAGTGCTTTTTGTAATCCACTTTATTCATCTGCAGTAATTCATCCCATTCAGAAGAACAAGATTTAAAAATAATATTTAAACAAGGTTGAGGATAACAACTAAAAGGTGCCCATGGAGAGACATATTTAAATGCCTGCCAAATATATTTACCTAAGTCAACAGTGAAGTTTTATTTGGCAATTCTGCATTTTAAAGCTATTGTCTCAATTAGGCCAAAAAGGAGGATACTGCTTATGACTGCAAGTCTCTGCCTGCATTCATTTATTGTTCAGTTCACAGTCTCTGAATACAACACAATCCTCCAACGGAGTCAGCTTTCATAATTCAGCAGTACAAAGTCTGCAAACACATGTAACCTAGATCCATATTTCACAGTGACAGCATATGATAGCAGAATGTGAAGTATTAATGCTAGTGTCACTACAGTCCTACACTCTACTGCACTTTAAGAGAAAGCAGCTGCTGAGATGAAATGTGTGCCAACTGTCTGAAGACAGAAACATAAGAAACATTCCTTCTGTTACAAAGGGAGAGACACACACAAACAGACTTTCTTTTAGACTCAACAAGCACAAAGTTTCTTACTTTCGCCTTTTACGTTTCTATTTCAGAACCGCTCACGCGCTGGGGAGAGACGTGCCTGGGTGGGAGTCCCAGCCTGGGCACGGAGCAGCTCCTGACGCAGAGCAGGGTTGAGTGAGGGTGATGCATCAGTACAGGGAACTGCTGGAATGGTGACACCAATCTGGCACCATTCTCCAGAATCATGGAATCACTGAATCATTTAGGTCGGAAAAGCCCTCTACGGTCATTGAGCCCAACCATTTCCACAGCAATGCCAAAGCCACCCATATCCCCACCTGGCTTTTAAATCCCTCCAGGGATGAGGACCCCACCACTGCCCTGGGCAGCCTATGTCAGTGCTGGACAGCCCTTTGCATGAAGAAATTTTCCCAAATATGCAACCCAAACCTTTCCTGATGCAACTTGATTCTGCTTCCTCTCATCCTGTCACTTTTTACCAGAGGGAAGAGCCCGACCCTCACCTGGTTGCACCCTCCTGTCAGGGAGTTGTAGAGCACAATAAAGTCTCCCCTGAGCCTCCTTTTCTCCCTCAGCCACTCCTCATATGTCCAAGAAAACCCAATTGCCACCGAATTCCTGATGAGGTATGAGATATAAACATTCAGAATGCTGGGTAGAGATGCTGTAGGACCTTCCAGAAATGCTGTATCAGCTTTTCAATAACCAAAGCAGTGAAACAGTCTCCTGCCTGCAAACATCTTTGTCCTAACCCATCCTTGTGTTGTGCACCTGCTACTGAGAGCTTTCTTAATTGAACTAAGGGACACGCTACAGAATTGTGATTGGATTAATAAGGTGCATTTTTTAAATCTATTCTCTACATAGAGAGTAGTAGAGAACATGCTCTTCTTGATTTGTGTCTAGTCCTGGAGCAACACCACCAAATGATCTACCACGTAGTGTATCACCACCTTTTACGCCCAGCGCTACAATAAGAGTGTGACATAATCTGAAACGCTCGGCCGTAATTCACTTAAAAACTACTACAACCTCATTGACCTCCTTATCAAACAATTTATTGTGCATTTACAGACTGGACAATGAAATAGAGGAGGCAAGGTATTAATGGTGACACTATTTGGCAAGCTCATAGCACAGTTCATTCAAAAGGCAATTTTAAAATTGAATGAAGAGGTTTGACTAGGCAATAAAAACAGCCACAATGCCAGTGAACAGTACTTAGGAGGAAAGCCTCTAATTATCCTATTTATAAATCAACAGCAATTTTACTGATGACTTCTTCTCAAACTTGATTAAAATAACTTCAAAAAATTAAAAAATAATCAGATCATATTTATTTTATTAAATTACAATTTTAAAGCGTTATTGATTCCCTTCATAAATGAAAATGATAAAAACTTGAGGACAAGAATGAGACAACATTTTTTAAGAGAAACATTTGTACAACACTCTGCAACATAATTATAGTGCTGCCCTTGGGGAAGGGGATTTTATTTTATAATGAGAATGTTTACACTGTTATGGGGTTCAATCTATCTGGGAGGGAAGGTTAAACTTCTTTCCATTAAAGACAGGCTTATAATGAAAAGCTCTGAAAGGAGAATGGAGTCTAATATAGTAGATGTAATGGCCTATTAAATGATTCACACACACAAAATGAATCAAATTCATTGTATCTTACTGCACTTTTATGACAAAATTGTTGAAAAAATAAAACTATTGTCAAGATAATTGCATATTACATATACTGTATTACTGTAACTACTATTCTTATTGGATGACCCAGAGTCTACATTTTAGGGACGTTAATAGGACATTACATTTTAAATACTTTATAGTATTGGAATGTTGCACAAAAATCCCCCTTTCACTCTGAAGGCAAAAATCAATTCAGACTTAAAGTCATGCTGCAATTCTGCATCATTCTTTTTCAATTAAGTTTTTGCATACATTCTTTATGATGTCATTTCTACATTCCTGCAACAGATGTTTGTTTATATCCCAATTTACCCAAATGCTTCTGTACTAGTCCCTGAACGTAACCTCTACAACCAGCTTGTGTTTCCAAAAACACAGTACAAGAAATGTTTCCTTAAACTTGTCCCCTCAATCTACTGCTAAAAATCACCATCTCTCATCGCCACACAGTAATGGACATTTTCTTACAGGAGCTTGAATGTATCAAAAATACCAGAAGAAATTAAATAAAAGTCATGGTACACCTCTAAAAAAAACCCATTATATATAAGCAGGTCGAAAAGTAGGAAACATTTGCATGAAGGATTGAAAATTTTACATGAGATCTGTAATGCAATATTTTGGCCTACTACTAAGAGTTCTGCAATAATAATGACTGTTCATTAAGGAGCTGGTCTTGCAAACACACAGATTGAGAAAATCTACATGACTGCATTTAGTCACCTACAGAACTGTCCATATGTGCTCTTATATTAAGCATCAGAAACCTTGGTTTATTATCTTTTTGCTAATAAATGCTTCTAAAATACTGGCTGCATTATTTTCACGTGTTGGAAAGCACCAGGATGCACCTGGTATTATCATAATGCAAATGAAAGCATAAATAATATACGACTGAGAATATTTGGGACACTTTTATCCAGTAAATAAAAACACTATGCTATTAAACATAACTGCAATAAAGCAAATTAATCATCCACATCTCAAGGAAGACAGCATAAGAATGTAAGAAATTAAACCAGAGTATTTTCATAAAGAAAAGTCGTGGAATAAACAGCAATTGAGCAACGTGGTCAGTGGAAGGTGTCCCTGCCCATGGCAGGGGGATGAAATGAGATGATCTTCTGAGTGCCTTTCAACCACCATTCTGTGAGTCTATGAACTTGCTTACCTTGCTTATAAAAGTAAGAAACCTTGAGGAGAACAAAGTTCTACCCATGAACAAGACTCTTTTCTATTAAAATTAACTAAGTCACCACCCACGAGGGTGTGATACATTAAGAGATGGAGAAATTATCAATGTGGAAGGTAGCAAACCATGAATGAAAAATGGCACGGGTTGTTGAGGCCAAAATTCAGTTATTTTCCAAAGGTTCAGTAGTTGAGAGTGGAGTGGGAAGTCTGAAAGGCATCTCAATAGATAGACAACATACAAGAGAGAAATCAGCCCATTAAATAACTGGACTCCTAACTCACCATGGAGGAGCCACTCCAAGACAGTTTCTAGTGGTGAATAATGCCAGACAAGGTAGATTGGCTTGGAATAGTTTCACATTGTAAGACTACAGGCCTCAGCTACTCTTCCTGGAGTGAAATAGTGCCAATAACACACATTATCCAGCAGATGCTTTCAACTGAGGAATTCAGGACTGTGTGTATGTGGGATGAACGCTCATTCAACAACCACCAGCAGTGAAGGTTCATCAAATCAGCCATTTATTTTCTCCTCCTCCTATCTGCTTCCAGAACCTTCCTTCTCTCTTTATTACAATGATGTTGCCCCAGCTTCAGGCATCCCTATTACTGCACTGGAATAATGCTGACACATCAAACCTGTTTATTGGTTGCCCACAGCTATGCAGGAGGATGAGCTGCACATCCTCCCGAGTCATTGTGTTTGAGTATCTCCACTTACCCAACAACTGCTCTGTGGATACTTTGATTTTCTAGGTGAACAGGAATATCAGTCCAATTCCCCCACGAAAAGGTTAAAAGAGAGAAAAGTAAATACCAGAGCTTGGACCTCTGAAGACAACCAAATGCTCAAGTCAAATTTCACGTACCCAAACAAAGCATCTTCATCATCGCAAGGCATCCTCCTAGTTAGCATTCACTTTAGGCATTCCAAGTTAACAAATGCTATCCATTTTTTCCTCAAGGAAAATCCATTTGTTTTCTTTATAGTAGGTCTTTTAAAAGGGAGTCATAACTGATGGATTACAACATGTTTCTACCTTTTCAATCTGAATTTCATAAGAATAAAATAAACCACAAATGAAAGTGCTTGTACCAGGCACGTTGAACCTTTCTTCTTCTATTAGCATATCAGTCTGCAATCATAACTAGATCAATAGCGAAGATATCTGCTTAAAAGAGCACCATGCTTTCTTTTGTCAGAAATTCATTACTTTTTATTAGGGTCATTGCTTGAAAACTTCAAAACACCATATGGACCTAATTGTGGTTTATTTTGGCAAAAAGGAAGACACTGTAGAACAATTGAGGCATTACATTCTACAATTCCATTACTTTCATCCCTCTCCGTTTTATTACTGTGTCATTAAAGGCAACTTGAGTGAGCGAAGAATTATAGTGTCATGTGTACGGGCTAGTAGATTAATAACAAAACACACTCAAGTTTAAAGGTATCTAACAGCTGTTTTCATTATTTTGTGTAAATACGCTTGAAGCATATCTATCTGATTAGTGGATAGAGTGCTCTTCTCTGTCACATGCCATGGGCACTGCTATGTGCAAGTAATCAAAGTGCTCAGAAAATGAGTTTACATTGTTCACTGCTGAAATACACAAATGTCAGAAAGTGACTGCGCATCAAAGCTTAGGCAAATCAGCTGCTGCAAACAAACAGACTCCAATGCACATCGCAGCTTTAAACATTCCTCTGCAGCACAATGACTGAACAGGACTTATTGCCAGCCCAAATGAAGTGATGCTCGCAGAATAATAAGTCGCCAACGTATAGATGTGCTGACAAGTCCAGCACTGGGTACCGCTGAAAAGAGCTCAGCTGTTTCCAGAACCAGAGATACACTGGTTTAGTATCATAAATATGTCCTGATATCAGGCAACTTTATGGATCTCACACAAGGTCTCACTAGAAAACAAAAAAAAAAGGAAAATTTTTTACCTTTTAGTATTTTTTAATATTTTAAAAAAAATTTTACTGTGACTTGTTTACCAGGAACCCTGTCAGCTGATCCCTCCATTTATTGGCAACAAAAAGACAACAGTTTAGGCACCCAAAAAGGGTCAAATCCTCTCTTTTCCATATATAGTCACATCATTCAAGATGGGTAATTCAAGCTCAGATGGCAGATAACACAAGTGAACTCCAAATCCAAAAGTCGTGCGATGGAGTTTGAGGAAGGACAGATAAAATTTCAGCCACTGAAAGGAATCACTGCATAAAAAGTTCTTTCTGTCCTCCATTTGCTTCTAGCACAGACTGAGGCAGTTTTAGTATTAAAACTACTCTGCACAAGGATGAAAGTGAGAGAGCCCTACAGACTCATCAAAATAAGAAAGTTAAAATAAACTCAGTCTGACTCCAATGAGCTCAATGGAATAATTTTATCCAAATGCTTCAGTGAGCAAAAGTAAACTGAGGCAAAATAGAGAAGGCTGCCTAGAGAGCCACAAGACTCAAACATTTTGCCTGAGGACAGTTTTTATTGAAGCACATCTCACCTAATGCTTTCCCAAATCCCTGTGGGTTATCAAGCCTTTGGTACCACTTCTACGTGTCTTCTGAGGGATGCCCAGGCTTTCAAAAAACAACAACTTCCATGAACTTGCTGACATCCTATTCCATGAAGAGTTCCAGACCAGGCTGGATGGGGCTTGGAACAACCTGATCTAGCAGAAGATGTCCCTGCCCATGGGAGAGGGGTTGGAACCAGATGGTCTTTAAGGCCCCTTTCAACCCAAACCATTCTAGAATTTAATGATTCTAAGAGTAATGCCTCAAAAACTCCCTTGTTGCAAAGGCAGAGAAGAGGAGGGACAAAAAGCACTGGCCATGATGTGGTTTTCTTCAAAAGCACTAAAATGTCCAGATGAACCCAGTACAGTCAGACAAAAGCATTCCCCTCATTTTTTTTCCCTTCCCACCATGGTCATTAGGAATCTGTCTAAAAAAATTCAGCCCTTCCCAAATGCAGTCAGAGGTTGAACAGAGGAGCTGGACGTACCTTACAGGATACTGCTCATTTATGGAACACGTGATTAATGATCTACGAGATAAACACTGCGCAGAACACAGAACAGACTGGGCTGTTGTGTCTTTTACAGATGCTGGGAACTCAGGATCTCCTTCACGGACCAGTTCAGGTCTCAAGACTGAAGTCACCAAGTGACTAACTCACAGACCATCTTTTTTCACCTTCATTTTGGGGATATCATCACAGCAAACATCTGCAGCTGCCTGGCACTACTCCTATATTGTTTAACCAACCATTCTATGAATTTATCAAACTTGCATTTCAATAGCATTTCAACAGTCATTTCACAATTAAACGTCTCTCCAGAAAATAAAGAAAAAAACAAACCAAGCCACCACCCTCCACACCCATTTTTTTACTTCCAGTCTCAGTCATTTAATAATGACCAATTTATACCTAGTGGATGTCGTAAGGATTATCCTGAAACTTAAATAATTCCTCCTCTTTCATAGCATTTATCCTCTGACTGTATTTATAAAGATTAACATATATCCCCTTCTCAACCTTTATTTTGCTAGGACAAGTGAACCATACTCTTTTAATCTGCTCTCATAATACAGATTCTCCTAATCATCCTAGCAGCAATTCTCTACACCTGTTTCACAGTTTAAATTAATCTTTCTTGAGCATGGGTGACCAGAACAACATACTACTTTTTTTTTTTTCAGTGCTTTACACAGACACATCCATCTGTACATTTAAAATATCTTTTCTATGGTGTATGAGATCCAAACACACTTTTAAAAAAAAAAAAAATATATATATATATATATATATATATTTGGTATAGTGCAGCTATTTAGATGCACTAAATGTCAGTACATTTGTGGCAATACCTTCACAGCCATATAAACTGGTCCACCTCTTAATACATTAAAGTGACCAAGAGAAGGAAGAGCTGCCTGTTTCTCTATTTAACACCTGTGAGAACCATCAGCTGCAGATAGAAAATGCTTAACGGTTCAAAGGAGAATGTGGCTGTGAAAGCTTGGGGGTTTTTTGAGAGGCAAAGTCATAGAACTGAAGATGTAATCGCAGAGCATCCACAATGAGTATTCTGCCACGGAGAGGGGGAACATACCTAAAACAAATCCATCCCGGAGAAATTAAATCTGAGGCTCTTCAACTGCTGCAGAACCAGAAATAAGAGACCTTTAGCTTCTAGACAAGAAAAGTTGATGAGGAAGCACAAGTGGAAAGATGAGGGTTCTGGCAGGGTGGTGAGACAGCACACACCACTAACAGATGATCTTTAAAGTCCCTTCCAGCCCAAGTCTGCCTGTGATTCTATGACCATTTGTCCCATGGCTGGTTGGGCAATAATGAAAATAGAGAGGATGTGGCCTCGTGATGAGTCCCAGGGTTATGGAGGGGCAAGAAATACATGCAGCAGGTCACGGATGGACAAAGTTCAGCTTCCTGTAAGCCTGACCTGAGCACTACTGAGGAGTCATCTTAAAGGAAAATGGCACCATTTTATGAGGAATCCACTCTAAAATTTACCACAGACTGGATGATTCAACTTACTAATTCCTTCTTCCTGGCTGCTGTTACTAATGGTAACATTGTTTGAAAAACAGACTGAACATAATGATACCTTGTTTTATATTATCCAAATCTACTCTGCTGCAAATGCAGATTTCTCAACACAAAATGCCCCGCTACTAAAAAAGGTAATCTAATCCCAAGAGCTTTTTTCCTACATACTTGAGGAAAACTCTGACCTGTTGTAACAAGTCCAGAGGAAAACACAAAGATGCTTCAAGGACTGGACTCCCTCTGCTATGATATGGACAGACTGAAAAAGCTGGGGGTGTTCAGCCTGGAGAAGGCTCCAAGGAGAACTGAGAGCCCCTTAAACTACTTAAAGGGTCTCCAAGAGAGCTGGAGAGGGATTTTGGACAAGGGCCTGGAGTGATAGGACCGGGAGAATGGCTTCCCACTGCCAGAAGGCAGGGTTAAATGGGATATTGGGAAGAAATTCCAAGCTATGAGGGTGGTAAGGCCCTGAGAAGCAGTGGCTGCCCCATCCTGGAAGTGTCCAAGGCCAGGTTGGCTGGGGTTTGGAGCAAACTGGGATAGTGGAAGATGTTCCTGCCCAAGGCAGGTGTAGAGCAAGGCGATCTTTAAGGCCCCTTCCAACCCAAACCATCCTATGATAAGAAGCTGGAAAAACAGTCCTGGACTTGGATCTCCCACAGCTCTTCCACAAAGCATCCCTATGACTTGGTGTTTGCAAGCCCAGAACTGATGAACTCTCATTACCACTTAGAGATGCATCTTTTCCATAGTAAAGCAGAACAACCTCCTACCTTAAAAGCACTTCTGGCACGCTTACGTTGGGATTTTCATATTTTTAAATGTATGCCATCTGAATTATTTAAAGGGAAGAAGAGGAGGATTATTTCATCTGGGAGTCACAACTGAGCAGGGGGAATGTCCAAAATATAAAATATTAAGTATTTGCAAATGCAAAAGAAAAAAAAAAAAGAAAGAAAAAAACTAACCAGATTAAAACACTCCTTGCACAACAAAGAAACTATCTGTGATTTAGCAAAATTAAAAATCATTTAACTTCATCCCATTTGGTTATGTATAAATAAAACATCTGCATGAAGTTGTTCTTACACAGTACATAAAGGTCATCTCCATAGGACTGGAGAGCTATGCTTCAAGTTTCCTCTTCAATATGTGATTTTATGTATTCCATCGTGCAATTTTGCTCTCTTATTCTCTATTCTCTAAAATTCCTATAGAACATCTTCATATCTTCCCCACTGACACTTCCATCTGACGGTACCTCTGACTGTAACTGGAATGGGTTGTCTGCAATCTTGCACACAACAGTGCTTGAAGCAGATCCAACAAGCATAAAGTTTCAGTCTCACATTTAATAACAATTTGCAAGGCAATCTATTCCACCACTCTTTTAAAAGGTGCTGCTTGTTTGGGCTTTGGTTGGTTTGGGTTTTTTTTCCCCCTAAACTAATACTGTGTTCAAGATGAAATGTGGCTTTTTGTAAAGGTACTGCCATTCCCCTACAACTAGGAACAGAGATTTTTTTCATACTTCCAAGACTGATTCCTGACATTTTGTATTCTTAGTGAAGAATCTCTAAAAACTCAGATTTTTCTTCCTATTCTTTATATTTTCTGCAATTTTTAGCACATTACCAGTTTTCTTTTATGCTATATTACAAGTACTCACAATATTTAAACAATAAGTTTCTGTCACTGCCTCATGTAGCAACTAAGAAATAAGAGCCCAACATGACTGCCTCCTTCTCTGATACAATCCTGTAAGCATGAAATCCTTCTAAAGGAAAAAAAAAAAAAAAAAGAAAATCCACCTTCACTTCCATGCAATATTCATGAATTTCATAATAAAAAAATATGGAATTGTTCAAACGTTGAAGGGCAGTATTTTGAAATGCAAAATCCATCAGGGACAGCCTTGTCTATAAAAACCATCTTTCACACATGCAAATGATTTAAGTTCCTATGGATTGAAAGGGACCTGGACACAGCCACATCACTCAAAACCCTGTTAGTTTTGTGCCACCTTTTCCCACCCCTGTTAATGCTGTATTCCCACAAAAAGCCCTCAGTTCCCCCTGACTGCAGGTAAAATGAGGGTATTTAGTACTTTGCAGGATCCTACCATTAAGCAACATAATTTTTTCACTTTGAATAAAATCAAAAAAACTCAAACCCACAGCTTTAAGTCTGCCACAATTTTAACCAATTAAACTTAAAATTCACTTATGACAACAATTTGATGCAAACTCCAAAAGTATTTCATGTCTCAACCATCCTGAATGGGGATGTTATTTAACCCATCCCAGCACTCAGGAGAAAGACTCTTGTGAAAGGAGAAGAAAAGAAACAGAGAATTGAGGGAGGAAGATGAAGAAAGCCCCAACAAGGGCTTGTGTTTATTATGCTTTAAAAAAAGTAACATAAAATCATATTAAATGGATCAAAACTTTTAATATTGTGGAAATTAAAGTAAAAATATATTATTGTTTAAATTCCCAGTAAGTACAGTTGAATGACTGTATTCCAGATGGAAACCTAGAAGACTGAGGAGCACCATCCATACCAGTTGCTGATGAAGGTGTCATTTTCATCCCTTCTCCCCTGACATCCCTCAACAGCAAATGCCCACATTTATTGCAGCAAGGTAGGCTATTCTCTTCCCAAGTTGCAGAGAAATTATTATGCATGGAAGTGCGTAATAATCCAGTCCAGTCGTGACTCTACCACTGACTTCCCACATGAATATGCACGAATCAATTAAACCTCTGAATGCATCAATTTCCTCCTCGAGTAGTAATGATAATAATAATAATAGCTGCCCATTGTATAGGGCACTGCATGCAATATTTTTAATGCCTGCTAATGAAATGTGCTATTAATTATTAGGATGTGGTTTGTTTTTTGAAAGCCAAGCACCAGCACGTCTCAACTTTGCATTCAAAGTGACACAACTTGAATATTTCTGAAAAACTGCCTATGGGAAAGTATTATGGAAAATCCTCCTTAAAAAGCAAATGGCATTTCAATCAGTATGAGAACTTGTAACTCTTACCAGCTCTGCTGCAGAGAAATTTGTAGCTAAGGGGTTAATCAGATTAGATGGGAGTGGTTATAGGCTCAGTGCCACAGGTTTTGCCCTTTGTGGCTTCTCACATCCCAGACTTGGAAAATATGAGCTGTGATACTGAGAAAGGTAAGAAGCCAGCACAGCCCCATAGTGATAAATGAGTTTGCATCATCTGTCATTAGAACTTCCTGCCAACAGGGTCATTCCCTATTAAATTACCACTTGTCAATGTTTAAAATACTGATTGATAAATGACTGTGCCAAAACTGATAACACGACAGCTTTTATTTTCTAATATTCTTGGTTACCACATTCTGCTACTTCAAGATACAGATATAGTAGGGTTTTTTCCAAGTACTTTAGTGAAAGACAATTTAATCTAATATAAAACTAACAGGTACTGTATAACCATTGGTCCTGATATACATTACATACTATTCTTCTTGCCAAAATAAACCTACTGGTGATTTAGCGATATGGGTAGATCCAAGTTTCACATTTCATCAAATGCTAGTAATCTGTTTTATCAATATAAACTGCATTTTAATGAAAAAATTCTTTTCTTCAGTACACTTCACTTTTAACTCCCCAGAGTATGATAATTCGTTCACGCTGTAGAACAAGAATGTTTTACAAGACCTTAACTCTCCAGAGAAATTTCTCTGTAAATACAAAAAGCAAGTTTTATGGGAATGTGTTGTATGCAACATGAGCAGTACCCAACATAATAAAAAAGTAGGTTGCACAGAGAATTCTGTTTAAGTATCCTTGTGAGCTATTGTGAGCCTAAATGGTTATTATGATAGCATTTAGAGGAATACCTATACGACAGATAAAAGAGAGTCAGTAAAACTATTTTTGTCCCTGAATAGAGAAAAAGAAATTACTTTTTAGCAAGTTTTGCAGAACGAATACATGCCAGCAGACTCTGCAGCCTGGCCCTTCTCTAGGAGGGTGTTCTCATTCTGATGCTGCTGGAGTGGTCTGGGGATAAATATTTTGGGGATAAAACTGACATGTTCTGCCTGGAAGACAAGGCTGTGGTAACAGCTCTTCCATGATCCAGGGGGAGAATGGAAACTCCTACACCACCCAAGACAGCAGAAGTTGAGTGTTTGGAGAAAGCATCATGTGAGAAAACACCACTGAAAATGAAGGTGTCCTTCACTGAACCACCTAAGCCCTCTCTGCAGGTGCAGCTACCTGAGTTAGCACTTCTCCCAGAGGGGCAGGAGGAACCACTCCACTGCCAACAGCTTCACAATGGAAAGACTCCATTTTATGCCCCTTTGGAGCCCACACTGAACTTTCTTCCCAGCAGGGGCTGTGTCCCAGATCCTGAGAGCATCCCTCATGCTCCATGTGTAACGCTCAGCGTGCCAACACCACTCTTCTCCTCCCCTGCCGCAAGCGGGATTTGAGAAGACACTCTGAGAGCAATTTTCATCACCCAGCTCTTCAGCAGCAAGCCCCAAGGTAGGAGCAGTCTACTGGCACTTTCTAATTATGCTAATGACCCATAAACTGTGGTGGCAGTGAGGCCATGCCACCGGAGAGGGCACAGTGCACCACGGAGATGCCCGAGCCACCACCAAAGGCGGTAGGTACCGCCAGTACCAGAGTCACTGTCATTAGCACTCCACCTAAGCTAATACATGCTATTTCACTGGAAGGCTAATGAGCCAAAAACTGCTATTCTAAGCTATCTACTGCTTCCCACATGCAAGAGAGTTCACTACAGCTCACGTGAGTACCATTGCTGAGCATCTTTCCCTGCGACGCAGACACGTCCCCAGTGCCCATCCATAGCTTTGGGCTCCTGTGAATCCAAGTCTCTCCTTGCTCATTGACATCTGCATTTTTCCAGTTACGTTCAACCCTGCAAACTTGATCCAAGTGATGCAATTAATTTTTTTTTTTTTTTATTTCCCCAAAACAGGCTCCTCCACACGTTTCAGCACAAGAGATACTGCCACCATCTTTTAAAAACTTCTGCTTTACTCAGGAACTCCCTTGACTGGCCCTAAAATACTCTCCAAATTGGCAAATATTGCCACTCTCACACTATTAACTAAAAAAATATAAGCCCAAATGGTTGAAAATGTCCTGTTAGCTGTACTAAGTTATAAAAGCAAATGAAGAAACAAGTCTAAAATCCTTAATTCTACTTCAAAATGTGTAATGCAGATAGTACAAGATACTCACTAGCAAGTTCCACTTAAAAAAACCCGTTTTTATTTTCTGCTGTAATCCGCACACTCTTATGTTTCTTTTATATTATTCCACCTTAGTCCAATGTGAATTTTGAGCTCTTAGGAACGTTACTTCATTCTTGCTTATAAAAACATCTTCCTTTCCTACCACAGCGTGATAACAAAAAAAGATATACTACAATCAGAGGAATAGTAGTAATAACCAAAATCTAAATTAAAATTTTCATAGGAATGAATTCCAAGGAGTACCTAATCTGACCCTGCTTTGCAAACTGCCACTGACAATGTGGGCACAGATGGGATTAGAGAATTTGTATAAAATCACAGAATCATGGAATGGTTTGGGCTGGAATCTTGTTCTGCCACAGGCAGAGACACCTTCCAGTAGACCAGGATAATGCTCCAGCGGATATCCAAATACCAACAAAGGTATACCTTGCAGAAGATTTCCAGAGGGCTCTGCTGGCATGTGGAGAAGTACCAAAGACAACATCAATCAAAGGGGAATTTCTTCCTTGGGCATCATTTCACAGTGCAAAAGTGGAAAAAGATCACATCAAAATAGACTCTACTGACTGTACAGTGAAAAAAATTGTATTTTATTTATGTCACAATAGAAAATATACTAAAATTAAGTCAACAGCCACATAAGTGTGAATTACGATGTATTTAACTCTCTGTGCTATAAAACCCCAGTCTGACACACAGCACATATGGCAGAAGATCAGCCACTGGTCTCCATCCCTTGCAAGACCAAGGCACTGTGAAGGGACAGCCCAAACTCAGAGGGGTTTTTTGTCTCCAAGCTTAGAAATACTCTGTTTATTCCTACATCATTTGCTTCACCAGAATGTAAACAGAGCAGAACTGAAGTCAGAAGTCACATGAGGTGGGTATATACAGAGTAGCCTTGGCACCACAGGATATAATATGGAAGCCAGTCATTGTACCAGAACCAGAAAACAGGAGGATTAGGTCAGTAAATATCTTATTCTGTCAAATCCTCAAATCCTTTCATCTCTTCTCATTGTCAGATAAGGACTACAGTCTGGTGGGTTTGCTCTGGGAACACCAACACAGATCCTAATGACACATACTTATTTTAAAAGAGATTCTTTATAAAAAAGGCATCAATAACTTCCTCTCAAAAGTAGAAAAGCAGTGGTTAGAGGCCCATTTGAAATATTTAAATATACATTACAAATTATAGTGATGCCTCTAAGAGTATCCACAAGTGTTTCCTAGGATATCCTTCATCATTATACCTCCCCTCTTAAGTGATCATTTACTATGCTGCTTGTGCTGTTTGTGCCCATCACCTGCAGTAGTTACATTAAAAGGTAGATATTTTACAGGATTAACTCCTGTGCCATGATCCTTCATTACACTGGTTTTGATCAAGGGTCAGATATATTTTATTTTGCCCTACAACTGCAATATTAATCTAAAATAATCATACAAAGCTCCCCATCACATGCATGAGGATGATTTCTCAGATCACCTCTCTCTCCCCAGTCCAAATGTAGATTATGTTTCAGATACAAACACACCCTGAGACATTCACACACAAAACAAAGAGGTCAAAATAAAAAAATAAAGAACCCTGGTTATTTTGCCTTCAGAATTTTTAAATATTTTCCCAACATCTCAGCAAAATTATGCATTTTAAAAAGACTGCAGGCAGTGAAATGATTGTCAGTCATGCAAATAATCACTTACTTACACTGTATGAGTTTGGTTTGGATAAAGCAAATTACCATTTGAAAATAACTTGAAAAACACTCTGGGCTAAGAGCTTGCTTTATAAATTTTAGCTTGGCCACAATTTTTCTTAACCTTTTTCTCCTCAATCTCCATTCAGTCACTATACTAATACAATCTAAATTAAAAAACCAGCTTTGAATTGCCACAGGTGCATTCAACTTTATGTAAAACTTGTAAAGAAATAGCAAATATTGGCTGCAGCTGAAGGTCAAAGCCTGAAGAACTTCAGAGTCAGGCAGAAGCAGCCCTTTCTTCTGCCTTTTTTCCTGTCTCAATATTGGACTTTGTCTAAACACCTCAGATCTTTCATCTAGAATTAGCTGTTGAATAAAATATATATTAGATATAATAGAGCTGATACTAATCTTTGTTTCTAATTACTCTGCTGTGAAAGTTTTACAGTCACACAGTTGCTTATGGACATCTTAATTCTGCCCACCACTGTTGAAAAGAGGTTTTTGATATAACTTCAAGTGCAGCGACCACAATAAAAATGGGAAAGGTGTCCTGCCTTGGGAGATGGGATTTAATGTGACTCTAAAAGAGCACACACTGAGATCTGAGATTTTCCTACTGTTACCAGTTTGGGTAGCAGGCTAATGATTTTACCCACCTAATCACCTCCTGCTTTGGACAAATGAGTGCTGTGTGTATGATGACTTCAGCCTAATTTGTCAGATCTTGTCTGACCCCATGTGCCAGGGCTGACAAGTCCAAAAGAGCTGATGTAATATACGAGACAGGGTTATCATAACTTCATCTCCAAAACTAGGTCTGGGCCACATGATTCCTAAGGTATGCCAAAACCACGAGAGCCTTTGGAATTGGCTCCACGTCAAATATGCTGAGCACCCACAGCATTCCCTGCACTCAAAAGCTCTGGACTCTAAGAGGGAATAGTAGATCCTCAAAGATATACAGGTACTGAACCATGCTGAGATCGAGGCAGCCAACTCCCTAAGAAACACTGGAGGATTTTAACCCACTTGGCAAAAATAGAGGTTTAATGATTTAACTTTAGACATTGATTTCTAAATGATTTGATTCAGTGTTTTAGAATATGAAGTTTTCCAATACACTGAAACTCAAACCTTGCAGTTTGAGTACATCAACGAGTGCTTGACCTCAGCTCCTGCACTAAACATTTCTCTACCTCGAACTACCACACATGTATATTTAGCCTTTGAAATAACTCTAAGTACAGGCTGGTCAGGGATCTTAAGTGTGGCCAGAACTTATATCAGATCAAAAGGCAGGCTCTTGCAAAGTCATTGTAGTGCTTCTCATCCTTATTTCAGAAAAAAAATGTACCCAGCATGGTGTTGGTTTTAAGAGTATAATCAAATTGCAGAATCATGCTCTATTTAGTGCCGGTCCCACTGAAGCAAAGTTCCTGTTCGGTGGGAGGAGAGTCCCTTATAACAGGAAAAACAATTGTGCCAGGTTTAATCAAAAGTGAAAAGGATCCTGTGAATGTTCCCTTTGAGCCACATAACCCACTGCTAATTTCAAGACGGGCTCTGAAACGAGGGCAATAAAAAACGTCCTTCAGAGCAACCGAGGAGGAGCGAAGAGCAACTCCTGCTGCAGCAAATGCCAACATCTGCAAGTCTGCTCCCTGCCACAGGAATGCTTCTGCCTACCTGGAAAGCCATAAAAGAGGTAGGGGAGGGAGGAGGGAATAAAATAGCTCCTTGGCTGCAGGCTTATCACTTTCACTGTTCTCCAGCATTTCTGTCTCCTCCTTGACCTCCCCTGCACAAATACGCACAGAGCCGAGGAGCCAGCAACTCCTGGAAGGCTGAAACAAGTGGGAAATCACTAAAACAAGTGGGAAATCACTCATCCTGAACGATGCAAGTTTGCATGACAGGCACTGAGGACAGGCTCGGCTGCCTCAATAGCCTCTGATTATTGAAATACATTTATCAATTAGGGGATTTTGCATATTATCAAACTCATTCATTAACGATGCTTTAGCTGATTAGTTAGAACGTCACCATAAATACAGAGTTTTGACAGGCTGGAGGCAATTTATGACGTGGAAAATGTACTGACCTGCTCACATCAGGAAACCTGACTGGAAAATAAAGAACTTGGCACTTCGGTCTGATTATTTTTTCCAAATCCTTAGGTCTGTGGTCAGGAATCAGCTTCATAAATTTTCCAATGGATTTAAGGAACGATTCCATATTAAAAGCAGAGTTGAACACCACAACATCAGCAACCAAACTGTAAAAAGCGGTGAAGATTAATGAACATATTGATGCCACAAAAGGAACAAAATTATTCTACAGGCAAAGGAAATAGGATACTTATTCTCATAAACAAGCAAAAGGTGAAAGTGGATTCTAATTAAAACCAGCCTTTTCACATGAATTAGGAGTAGCATATGTACCTTAATCAGAAATGTCTTAATTTCTGTCTATTCACCCTTTGAAAACATGTTTAACCTTCTTTAAGTAATAATAAATTACGATTATTAATCTAAAGGAGCACACCCTATTCTAGCTGTGGAGTTTTATTCATAAAATGGTAAGTATATTATTACTGTCATCATCTCTTAGAAGCATTATGAAGAGATAAGGCCCACTGTAATCTGACTTTTGTAGAATTAAAGTTGTAAGAAAATGAAAATTCCTCAGAAATGTTTTTTATTGAAGGACAACTTACCTTTGTTTAACCTACCTTCAGCTGACCATGGGTGTCAGGCAACAGGACACTAAAGAAATGGAATGCTATTTTAACCTATGCAGACATAATCCTGATTAAGATTATATTCATTATATATGAAAATAAAATACATAGCATGCAGTATCCCTCCTACCAAAAAAAGTTTGAAAAAAATAAGGCATATAAATTTAATGTTTTATTTCTACTGCTGTGTTTTAAAATCGACCAGATCAAAAATTTTAAAATGCAGTTCAGCAATAATGTAGGTATTATTTCTCCACTTAGAGTCAGTCTGGAGAAAATAAGCAGCTGTAAAAAACCTGCAGTATCTGGAAGTTTATCCTGGCAGTGCTGCCACAACCTGAGCTACACCAATACACTCAACACCAGCTGAGGTAAGAAATGCTTTATGGCCAGTTGGTTTTCTCAATATGTTATACATTGTAGCACAGACCTACAGGTCAGAAGATACATTGAGGACATGTGTTCGTAAGTCACAGGGCTGGGGAAAAGTATATTTGAGGCGAGAGGCTGTCATTCATCCTCTCTGCATCTTTCTGCTCTCTGGTCAAGAAAGAGAACTGACACTGCTCACCAAAGCAGCAGGAATCAGCAGGAAAAGCAAAGAAACCCCAACGTTAGAGAGACATAATCCTTTTCAAGCTGGCTGCAGGAGCTGGCACGCCACCCTCTTCCCCACCTATGGTTTTTCACCCGTCAGAAGCCTCAGTTTTGTACAGAAGTCATCTTTTCTGCACTGATTTACAGATGACACGAGGCAGGAAGCCGACACATTTCTTTCCTGCTCTCTGACACACAGCAAAGGCTCCAACAACATCATCTCACCTTTTCTTGTGCATGAAGTCTTATCTGCCCTAACTCCTTCCTGCAGGCTCTGCAAATCAGGGGCAAATTAGAAAGATGAACTCCTTAGATCAGGTACAAAAAGCAGAATTCTGTTTTTTTAATGATCCAAAGCACCAACCTGAAGGTTCAAAGTGCTCTAATTTTAATCATCTCCAAAAACCCTGTGTAAAATTGGAAAGGTACGGTTTCCCCATTTCTAACATATTTGGAAGATGGGAACATGGCATCTCTTTGCAGATGACCACTGGAATGTGAAGAATAATACAGATGAGATGGCTTCTATTTGCCGTTAAATTGGGGTTTCAGCAGAGCAGAAATGGGAGATGAATATTACGTAACTACATGAAGATGATACTGGAGGCTGAAGGGAACAGAATGGAGCATTTATTGCCCCATCCCTGGAAGTGTCCAAGGCCAGGTTGGATGGGCTGTGAGAAATCTGGTCTACTGCAGGGTGTCCCTGCCCATGGGGTTGGAACAAGATGGTCTTGAGAGTCCCTTCCAACATAAACCATTCCACAATTCTCTGATCTGTAAAAATCATCTTTATTTATCTAATGAGAGAAGATACTTAAAATGCATATTTTGAGGATGTTTGTCAGCCTACAACAGATGTATGAAAAAATAACTGCCATAATAAAGCAAAATATATATACAAAAAATATTCTTTTCCCAGTGCCAGAAAACACTTCTTTTTGTTAGAACATCTGAAAATGGCTGCTACTGTTTTCAAAAGATCTTTCACTTCACTTTCCCATCTTTACAGCTCAGTAAGTGAAACATGTTGCAAACACTGTGGCAGAGGCAGCTGCAGAATGGCCAGAACATACACAGATCATTAACTGAGAAATTTCAACTGTCTTGGATTATAAAGATGCAAAAGCTTAACTTGCACCTTAAAATGCTCAAGCCCTATTCTTAATAATTTGTCCACCAAGAGAGAGGTGAGAAAGATCATGGAAATGAATCTATTTCAGTTTAAAACAAGTGAGTTTTGCTGTTCCACTTAGGTCTGTGCAGTGCCTAACCACAAAGCTTTTCAGTGGTGTTGTTATTAACTTCTTTCATTAACTCAGATTCGAGAAATACATTTGTTTTTAGCAACAATAAAGGACCGCAGCCTTTAAAACGTCTGGGTATTTTAGCACTGCACAATTTCTGAATACTAGATGAAAGAAATATAAGGATTTATCTGTTATGTTTACTGCCCTCTCTTCACAGGAAAAGTGCTGCAGTACATTTTAATTTCTGTTTATTTCCCTAAAACCCTCTCCATAATTTCAGCTGGATGCAGTAAAAGCTATGGCCAAGCACGAGCTGAGTAGCTGCAGCATCCATGAAACAAAGCATCACTTACAGCCAAGGCACAGGTCAGAAATCCCACTAGCAATGGGTACACCACAGCAGCATTGGTGGACTTTATACAATAAATTGAGATGATTTCTTAGAGCAGAGTGGTTCAGCCACACTGATTTTATGAAGCTCTCCTCAGGACTCTGCTGGTACCTCAGTTTGCTACAGGGTCATTGTTTATAGAATCCCAGAATGGTTTGGGTTGGAAGGGACCTTAAAGCCCATCCCATTCCACCCCTGCCATGGGATACCCTCCACTATCCCAGGCTGCTCCAAGCACCATCCAACCTGGCCTTGGACACTGCCAGGGATGGGGCAGCCACAGCTTCTCTGGGCAACCTGTGCCAGGGCCTCCCCACCCTCACACTGACGAATTCCTTCCTAATATCCAACCTAAACCTACTCTCTTTCAGTTTGAAGTCAATCCCCCTTTTCCTGTCACTACATGGTCTTGTAAAACATTAATACAAAATAATGAATATAAAAAACAATCAGTACAAAATAAAAATAGAAAAATAATTAATATTAAGAAATAGTACATGGAGAAGGACTCCTCAGGGTTACAATGCTGTGGGACAGAAGGAGCCCTTAAATAACGAGGAGCAGTGCAAGCAACACCTACCATGAAAGAATCTGGTTGTATCCATACTGAAAATCCCTTTCCTGGCATTTCTGGACAGGATATGCCAATTGGTTCTCATGGAAGTAGAGGACCTTTTTCAATTTGCCAAGGTCAGGGCGGAGGGCGGCGAGTTCAGCCAGGTTAAGCACCGAGCTTGCAAAAAGGATCCTGGAAAACAAGGAGAGCAGTGTTTACTGTCGGCGAGTGTGCTCGCAGGGGTCACCCCTTCCCCTGCTCCCCACTCCCTCCCCCCAAGAAAAACATAACCCCTATAGGGACACATCAATAGCTAAGCCTTAATACCATGTAGCAGCATTCGAAGTTTTGATCTCTTAAAAAGCAGCTGCTAAGAACCCAACTAGAAAAGCACCGAATCTCATTGGTCTTCCCAGCTCGGTTACAGAGAGATGCAAAATAAAAAAAAAGCTGGATGGATTTTATTGAAAAAGGCAAGAAAAGCTGTATCTGAAGGACAAATGGAACAAAGATAAGGCTGGCTAGGGAATACTTTGCTTGCCAGTTTCATTACACTTTACTTCTTTATGCACCCGACTACTGAAATTCAATATATGAGCAGGAATGGCACATGTTCATGTTATGACATAAACCCTTTTGATTTATGCAGTGCACTTATCTAGCATGGTCCGCTTTTCTTTTTTTTTTTTCCCCACCCTTTTTCTGTTTTATTTTCACATTTTTATTAGGTATCCTCTATAATGAAATGTTGTTTCTACCCTTGCACCCCAGTCCTGCCGCTGCACTCCTGCTATTCCATAGTCCACAACACTGCACACATCCTTCAATTAGATAAAGCAGACACAAACAACACTAACAAGCTGCTATCTTAGCCTTGTGTAACTTCCCAGGCTATCAGAAAATGAATGTATTTAAATGCGTAATATGAAATCCTGACCCTACTGTAACCAGTGGCAGATTTCCCTGCGTTTCACCAAAAGCATGTGAGCATCTCCTGGCCCCTGGCTAGCACTTCTTCCAAGCAAAGTGAATCCTGAACCTGCAGAGAGCTGCAGAGCCTCAAACATTTGTGTCCTGTATTTCTTATCACAAGGGATTAAAAATAAAGAAAAAAATTGAGATCAGGTATCTATTGCACGTAGAACATTTAAGTTTAATAAACTACTTTTCAATACAGCCTGTTTCTGAATTGTTTTTTTCTATCCACCATTTTAGTGGTTCAGATTCAGAACTGATTTATGCAATGTTTTATTCTTTTAAAATATTTCTTATTTTTTCTAAGTTTTTTCTTTTTCTATTTTTATTCCCACTCTTCCTATTTTTACATTAATTTTGTGTTCAAGATTACTGCCAAACTGACATCACTAATGTGATAAAATTCTGATTCTGGCTGTCAACCTCAAAACTCATGAACTTCCCCAAACATCCATCTAGATCATCTATATTATGTCCTATCTCTGCTAACTTACACCCTTCCTAGATAACCTGTACCTACAGAACACACACTTCCTAGGGCACAGATCCTGTATCCATCTTCATCAACCTGAGTCAATGCTGATCTGAAAGGCTTACGAAAGTAAGAGATGACTGTTACTGCCTTGTTCATCAAATATTTGATGGTTCTAAAGGGCTTGTCACACAGAATGCCAATAAAGATATGAGCTCAGGTTTATTACGAGCCATACTAGGAGGAAAAAATAGTTTTAGGTATGTCATTACTTATTTGTCACTGTGAGTAATGACCTCTGGACCTCATAGTGACCTGGGTGCCAGGCTCAAAGCAGAGCAGGAAAAGCTTCCTGGGGGCAATGTGAAATCCCTGCTCAGCACTAGAGTGACAAAGAAAAATGCAAACTGGAGAAAACATACCCCAAAACCAGCAAAAATGAAATGAAATGGTTGCTTGGAAAAATTTTGGCTATTGACAGGACAAGGGGAAACAGCTTCATACTAAAAAAGGATGGGTTGACTTTTGATAAAGGAAGATGTTTTTCCCTGTGAGGGTGGTGAGGCCCTGGCACAGGGCACCCAGAGAAGCTGTGGCTGCCCCATGATCCCTGGAAGTGTCCAAGGCCAGGTTGGACAGGGCTTGGAACAACCTGGTCTAGTGGAAAAAGTCCCTGCCCATGTCAGGGGATTGGAACAAGATGAGCTTTAAGGTTCTTTCCATTCCAAACCATTCTAGAACTCTGTTTCTGGATTGCACTATAGTTTATCTTCTCCTTTACTGATTTTTCAGAAAATTCTTTTCTGCCATGAGTTATGGGAAGAAAACTGAACTGATACAGGATAGTATTGATGAACCTGGCTGCATTTGAAGGAAGAGAAGGGAAAAAAGAGACAACACATTGGGACTGAAACCTCTGGAAGGAGCACAGAGCAAGGGTGGGAAGTTCAGACAGTGGAGGTGTCAAAGTTAACACACTGACTGGAGAGAAAAGGGCAATGGAGAGCACAATGAGAAGAGATCCAGGAACTAAGCTTGGACAAAACCATGTAGCTCTGAATAATCTAACCTTGCTCAGATCAACAATGGGATAATTAGGAGAATGCAAAAAAAAGATAGTAATAGCCACAGGCAAAGAAAACAGTGTCTGCAGTCTTGGCTTAGGCAAACTGAAGGAATTCAATAGCATCATTAAAGCATGCTGGAGCCTGGCTTCTAGCATGGCAAGAAAGGCTGAAAACCTAGAAAGCTTGTAAGAGGTAGACCTAAATTTTCTCCACTGTAAATAGAAAGTGGTAAGACTCCACTAACAAGCAGATCACTTATCACTGCCCAGCTCAGCACAATAAACTGGTGTCAAGAGAAAACTGTGGTGATGACTAGCAAATTCAGATGTAGAGCCTGAAATGACTTTGCCTATGCTGCTTACAACAAGGAAAAGAATTAAAATAAAACCTTTGATTAGAAAACACCCTCCTCGATTCGCTTGCGTTACTTTGCAGCACTTCCAGAATTTATCCTGACTCTAAGAGGCTCTCATGGCTGCTTCTTTACTGGCAGAGAAGCTGCTAACTACCAGCACCAACCGATTTCCCTGGCTTTACAGGCTTAAATAACACCTGACAGCACGAGTCCCCGTGAACATGCCCACAGAGCAGCCACATTCGTGGCTAATGGACTCACGCAGGGCACTGGAGGATATGCTGGAGTGTATTTCCATTTAACACCTATTACAAGGGGAAGAAAGGAAAGTTTATTATAATGGAACGTGCGACATAAATATATGTCAGTTGTCATTCCGTGTGACATCAACTTTCATTTTACCTCGGGTTATTATTTAAGTAATAAATCCTAACAAGGTGAGCTTTATCATCCCACAGAGTGTATCCGGGAGGTAGAGACACAAGGTGATGGCAAGAACACTCAAAACATGATAATTCCTGACAGCTGCTGCTTGAGCACAAGTTAAATTGAACAGTTTATCTCAGCATAAAGATGTTATAAGGTTTTATGTTTAATTTAAAAAAATTAACATAAAACCCAGAGAAAGCAGAGTTAGGCAATCTTTCACAAACATGACATACTACAATCACTGTATAAGCTGGATTAGTACTTATTACCATGCTACTAGAGAATTAAGCTGTTTTTAGACCACCAAAGAGCTTTAAATTGCAACTTTTGTCTCTGTAAGAGAAACCTATATTTAAAACGTCTGCTAAATTCAAATTAACAGCTACATCATTAACTTACCATCTCACAAAAACCCCTACAATTCAACTGCTATTATGGTGTCCTTATCGAGACCTATCAACACTGCAGCATTTAATATATACAGTGCTCTCCAATAAATACAGTGTGTGAATACTCACTAAACCTGTGCTGAAGGTCACATTCCTAAAGCTCTGCCCCAGCTCTCCTTTCCAAAACATCCATGAGCATTTTGCTGTGTGACAAGTGACCTTCTTGCTCAGAGCAGGACCATCCCATAGTAGCCCTACTGCCTTGGAGACTGGCCAAATTTCAGGGCCACCATCCATACAAGCTGCAGTCTAAAGCCATGCTTGTGCTTCATCTGAATCAGTTCACAGTCCTTCTGAGGAGCTACTTGTGTGAAATTAGTTAAGCATGTGCTTAACCAATATAAATATTCCTGGGAATGAAGCTGAGTCCACTTGCAGGTTCAGAGATGCGACATGTCCACAGAATTCCCTGTCCATTGCTCCTGTCTTCCCCATTATTTCACTCCAAAGGACTGAAAACCAGTAAAATATAAAAGCCCTTTTTTTTTTTTAATTGCTAGCAGACAAAATAACTAATACAGGTTTCCACTTATATCAAGCAAATTATAATAGTGAAGGTGCTAAAGTATTTTTATTTGGCTTTATAAATCTTCTTTGTGTCACGCAGCCATGATTTACTCTTTTATGGCACTACCCTAAATCTTTCAATTAAATTCCCATGCAACTTAACTAAAAACACATTTTGCCTTCCCCTTGGGAGACCACACAGGGCATATTTATGTATCTATGGATATGGAGGCTGAACTCTCCAATCCACCAGGCTTATAGAACAAAGCGAGTTTAAAACAGCACCTGATTTGTAGTGGAATGTTCCCTCGGTCTGGCAGAAGCTCTGCACGAAGGACAGATAAATGTGGCCACTATTTGTGTGGCAGTACAGGTAATCCAGCTCTCCCTGGAAAAGGGGGATTGCTGTAGGATACAATCCTGCAGCAGCAGCAGCAAGGACTCTCCTGCTCCGCAAATAAAATCCAAAGCCATAATTCTCTGCTGCAAAACAACTACATTCACAGTAAAATGAGTTTATGATTGAAGATCTGGCAGTCCAGAAAAGAGCCATGAGCACTCTTCATCCTCCAGGAGCAGTATTACAATAAAACAGACTAAAATTTGGATATGGCTACAAATATGAGCCTTTTAGGGAAAACAGATACTAAAAAAATACTTTTCATAGATGGCACTGATTGAACCAGTGAGGCCCTGGCACAGGGTGCCCAGAGAAGCTGTGGATGCCCCATCCCTGGAAGTGTCCAAGGCCAGGCTGGACAGGGCTTGGAGCAGCCTGGGATAGTGGAAGGTGTCCCTGCCCATGGCAGGGGTGGAATGGGATGAGTTTTAAGGTCCCTTCCAACCCAAACCATCCTGTGATTGTATTTCTGGATTGCACTAAAGTTTATCCAAACTGTTCTGCTCTATGTTGCCCCCTTACAGGCCAAGGTAAAGCCAAGAGGTTTGACCACAGACACATCCACCTGGAGAAACAAGGGCTCCAAAGGTGGTGGAGGCTTCCAGCTCCTCCAGATCAAACCTCATGGCTTTGATTCCCCCATCATACAGTTCTCCTTGATTTCAACCCAGCAATTAGACAAGTCCATGGATTTGGCTTTATCTTATAAATGCTAACTGTGTCTCAAATAGCATGGTTAATGCCTGCAATCTTAAACAGACCAGTTATTTTTGTTTGTTATTACACCATTTTTATATGATCACCTTACAGAAGTTGCATTTTTATCACTAGCCCAAGAACACACAAATTACAAGCACACATAAAATGCTTTTCCTTTTCCCATTACACAACAGACGACACTGAATTTCTGAACAATAAATACTAATAAGTGGTAATATGTGACAGTAGACAGTATAATAAATAATAAATTAACAATAATTTTTTGACATGGAATGTACAAATGTCAAAAAATGCTTATAGATATTTTAACTCATAAATTAAGGTTTTTGTAGATAAAGATAATTTGCAATGTTTACAGAAATAATTAAGTCTTACTATTTTAATGGTCTTTATTTTTCAGAACAAATCACAAGGGTTGTCATGCCTTTCATCTTAATTAGGCCATGTGTTTGTCTTATTTATTTCTATGTACTTTCATAAACGTTTACAAATATTAATTGTAAAGAAAAATATTTTTTCCTCTTGCTGTAATTGCTATATGTACATACAGTACACAGTGATAAATATTCATGGCTGCTACCAGTTCAATATCGAGGATTTGGGAGTTGCCTTGTATGCTAAAATACAGCAGAAAGGAATAGCCTGGTTTCAACTCATACTGCCAATCCCTTCTTTTTATATATTTTTGTTTTAAAATACACCATTTAAAAAAAATCAAAAAGTTAAAAACCACATTTCTTAATTTGCAAATTATTTGGGTTAACTCACAATTCCTCCTTACCCCTCCGATTCTTTATTTAATTTAGCTGATCAGAATATTTATGTACTGGAATCAAACCTCAAACAAAATTTCAGGCCAGGTCCTCAGTCCACACTATCAAGAACCAGTCTTAAACACTTTTCCACTATTTTTGATGACCTTTAACTCAAAAGGTATAAAAAACTATGTGAAAACAGTGAATTAAAACTACTTTTCCATGTAACATCAAGAAGTAAGCTTGAAAGAGACTCTCACAGAGCAGACTTTTGAGGGGGGTGTATTTTGTTTGGACTGCTTTGCTTTTCAGGCAACAACACTGAAGCTTCTTGAATTTTATTAAGTGTGTGTGGTACTATTTTTTTCCCTGATTTGTAATTAAATTTGGCTTCAATTAATTACTGACAGATGCACATTTTTACTTTAGTGGCCAGATTGTTCACCATGGGCTACATTGGCCTCTCTGTTCCCACGAAGGGAGAGGTCAGGACCAAGCAGTCAGAGCTGTGGTGATGGGGGGAAGGAGAAACCATGAATCCACATTGTCCTCCTCGCTCAAATTCCATCAGCAACAAACAGTGAAGCAAAGGAATTTTATTAGAGCAGAGAATAAGCAAATCAGAATAACCCACAAGTGAAAAGCAGCTATTGCTGGTTTATATAAGATGGACAGACTAACTCTGCTCAAATAGGTGCTGTGATGGAGCAAAGAAAAAGTGGGAAGCAAGATAAATAGAGGACATAGTGACCGAAGGCAAAAAATTCACCACAGGTAAATATATAGGATGCAGTGATGCATAATGAAATGACATTTTTAAAGAAAACTGCTTGCAAAACTGATGTTCTACTCAATTAGGTAACATTTAAGCAGCATTATTTATTGGTTGTAAGGCTGCAAATTAATTTAATTTGGTATCTTATCTGTCCAGCTCTGGAGAGAAGCCAAACATGTCAAATGCCTGGCATGAACAATGCAATATGGCCAAGGGGTGGTAGCAGCACAGAGAAGTCCTAGGGCTACACAGAACTACTCTCCAACAGCAAACCTGAACAGCTAGCTTTGAGTATTGTAACTTCACATCTCCTGGTGTCAGCTTGGATCCAGGATGGCACAGAGGAAACAGTCAACATCATGGATCTATGGATCCCACTGCAAGCGAGGGTGATTTATCCCACAGAAAGGGAATCAAACCCAGTGCAGCACAGATCCACCACAACACTCAGGGCTTCCCTTAAAAAAGGTTTATATCAAGAGATGCTCACATGAAGTAGAACAACGGCTGATTTTCCATTACTTAGTAAGTTCTGGCAAATAAAAACTCAAATCTTCACCTAATGTTCAGGTTTCCACATTTTGTGTTTTAAAACCACAGAAGACCCACTCACTTTGCACAGTTGCAGAAAAAATCATGGAATAACAGGATGGTTTGGGTTGGAAGAGACCTCAAATATCATCAAGCTTCAATCCCCTGCCATGGGGAAGCTTTGCTGACTGTTTAGGGTTACATTTCAAGTGCCCTGAAAATTCTGTTCTCCAAAGTATTTCAGATTGGTTTTTATGTTGCTTTATGCACCTTGATATCTAAACACTTTTTTTTTTTTTTTAAAGGAATTTGAAGACTGTCACTAAACGGAACTCAGCTTTCTCAGCAAATAGCTTTCACATTTTTCTAATATCCCACAGCTCTGATCTCACACAATCTACGAACAGCAAGTCCTTTAAAAATTATTTTTATGGAATCTCTTAGCTAATTTTCCTAAAAAACTCCCACTCCAGAGCATCAGCCCAAGGCATAACTACTGCCTAAGAATGAGGACCCTCAGGAAAAGCAGGATTCTTCCCAGAAAACTAATACAGCCCTCGAAAAAACTCAGACTGTCATAAAACCTGAGCAGCTGGCAACTCTGTCACCATGAAGTATCCATATGGAAGACCGAGATGTGTCAAACTACCCAAAACGAGTTTGGATAGTGCAGAAGATGGAATAAATAATTCAGTATCTTCAACACTTTCAACAGCAGGTAGTAGATATGCTACCTGCTCCTACAACGTGCCAAAATGTAACATGCGAGTGAGAGCGAGCGAGAGAATGTGAGTATCTCCAACCTGTTTTCATGAGGATATTTTGCTCGAGGAACTTCTCTTTTTAGAGGCATATGATCCATATCAGATGTTTGTCAGGAGCAGGCAGCGCTACAGAACATTAGGAATAACTTAGTGATTTTTAATATATATTCACAAAGAGAATTCTCAAAGTCCTGAGTATACATGTATTTTAAAAAAAATGTATTTTAATCAAATATTACAAAAAAAATACGAAGGGAAAAAATGTATTTCTCTCAAATGCCCTTCACACTTCTAGAATATTTGTTGCTGCAGCACAGTGGCAACTTTCCTGCCTTAATATAAGCCGAGCAAACTATTCCATGTGCTCAGTGAAGTGGCAATCAGATCCACAATTTAAATATTTCTGCTCCATGTTCATGACATAGTTCAACTATAAAACTACATTGTGCCGTGCCAGTCTTCTGCCATCTCTTCCTATGAGAAACAGCCACACATTGGTGCATAAACCTTCATCGTTTATACTCAAAGGAGATAAAGCGACACTACCATTCCCCAAGAAATTAAAATAATTTAATGCTTAAGGGCTTCCAGACCTGTCTTTGGAGGGCCAAACGCCTTCCTACACGGATTTATCAACGAACACTTCATCAAAAACACAGGGACAGCAGGTAAGCTGATATTCAAAAGCACATCAATAAGGAAAATGTCAGGTTTTGTGTATTGCACACTATTTTGAGCCCCTCCACTTTCTGATTATAACATTTCTGTAACTCAGCAAAGCCCACACTCGCTACCAGATTTGAACGATTGCACCGAAATGGCTGAGCGACCGACTGAAGTGAGATTTCAAAGAAGTGAGACAAACACTCGCCTAAATTCAAAAGCTGCCAAACATATTTCATCAGACTTTCAAAAGATAATTGTTTTGTCTGTTCTGAATTAAGCTTTAAGTGCTTTAAGAAAGGTTTCTCCACAAACATGGCTAAAGATCACAAAGTGGAGCATTTGGAATGAATGGAACCCTTCAGTCATATATTTATTTACTATCACTTGCATCATGCCTGGCATATACCACAAGCTGCTTTATTTCCATGTCCATAACATGATTTTAAGGATAATCTATACTGATGTCCTACCATTTTATTTCACATGCTATCATAACAGGGTTTTTATTTATAAAGCAACCAGGGAAAAAGAAGGAAATAAAGGGTCTCAGCTCTGCAGCCCGGAGCTCCTTACCTGGTATGTAAGGGACTGATGCAAGAGCTGAGACAAACAGGAGAGAATTCAAAGAAAAAGAGAATATGTCAAACTCATGAGAATTTAACAGCCATGGAAATTAGGCCATTGCCCAGTTTTCTTCTCCAGCTCCTGGCTGAGAGTTTTGCAGGGTTAATAACATTAGACATTTACGGTCATGTTTGATCAACTGATACAACACAGATCTGATCCTTGAGTAAGCAACTCAAACCTGAACACTGCAAGATGCTGGTATTTCCCCACATGGAAAAATCCAATAATAAAATAATAATTTAATAAAAATACTTCCAGCTTCCATATATTTCACAAATTGTGCTTTCCCAGCGTGTGGTGGCTGCTGAACACACACTACAAAGGACAGAGAGTTCTCAGTAAGACAAGTCCCTAGAACCACAGGAATCACTTTACATTAGGGTGACCAGAAAGGCTTCTCCCAGGATGCTTGTTCTGTTCTGTTCATCTATCCCAATTTGGATTCCCCGGTTGCCTGTCAGCCTCCACCCCTCATCCCTCCCCCAGAGCTTCCCCATTGGCCCCCATTCCCTGGTCCCACCTTTTCCCCCAGGTAAAACTGTGAGTTCTGGGCTCACGTTGGTATTTGCCTCTGCACCCCTGGACAGTGTAGCAGCAATAAATGCTCCTGCCAGGATGCACCCAAACGCCCTTCTGGACTCTTTGGTATTGACTGTGACACTGAACCCACCCGTGCATCTGTGGGGGCACGCGGGGCCCCACGGAGCCGGGCAGGGACAGTGTTACCAGCACATCTCATATGCAACTATTACTTCTGAATTATTTTTATCATTAAATAAAGCATCCAGTGCTTTATTTAATGATAAATTAAATTCCCATTATTCCCCAGGAACACAAAAGAGAAATATGTCTCTCTGGGGTTGAAATCATATGTTAAAAAGATAGAACACCATACCAGATGTTATCTAATCTTTAAGAAACTGCGGCCAAGGCTTGCTTATCAAGAGCCACCAAGCGAACCAGGGCCACAGTGAGAAGTCAGGAGCCCAAGCCAAAGTTTAGATAAGCAAATATCATGGTCTAGTGATTTAATCAGCTCATGTAAGACCATGTAACTGTTTATGTATCTTATGGGCCCTGCTCACCACAGTACCTGACAGGTTTCCCAAAATATTATCTTTGTGAGAGCGTACAGAGTGATTCAGCATTTTCAGATCTCATATCTTCACTCCCAGAGAGATGTGCAAGCACAGATGTCTGCGTGCATGCACATGCAGATACATGACACATAAATACTATATACACACATATTTTCTAGCAAAATCCACCATAAAACTATGAAACATTCTGAATTGAGCTATTTAAACTGTGGCCAAGAAAACTGTTGACAAGAGCTAATTTGTTATTGAAAAAAGACTGCGCATCTCTCCATGACAGAAACTAAAAATCTGTTCAAGATGTCTGGGCAAGGAGCTTTCATATCTGAAAAGGCTGAGCAAAGTAGAGTAGTTTTGGTGAAGGTCTCCAAATAACACCATTTTTCCAGCAATGCCTTTGAACTACACATAAAACCTTTCAGGAGCTCCTGAAAAGGAAACTTGAGTCAAGCTGTTTGTCAAGATGACTGGAGATGTTCTTTGGAAAGTATTTCCAAAAAGTTCTGGAGCAATGGTAGCTGTACAATCATATGGGATTAATTTTCTGTATATATCTCTTTATACTACTGGAAGAAACAAATTAACTTGGAAATTCAAAGATCTTTATACAGCCCTGTGCTCTTAGGTACAAATATTTAAGTAATCTTTACTTCCTGTCAAACACTGAAATGGATATTAAATTATATTAAATTATTATAGATACAAGTAGTAAAATTTCTTTTCTGCTTTCTCTGTTAGCTCCTGCATCTTGGTATTTCTTACACAGAGTATGAAAGATATTTTAATATTATCTTTGATTTAAATTGCTTCTTCTATTAAAACACAAACTGTGTGCTTGATGTATAAACACCTGCCCAGAAGCCTCACAAATTTTCCCTGTAAGGGATCACAGGTTTAGGAATACAGTATTTATTCACAATACTCCTTTCCCTGATGGTTTCAGGATGCCATCCCTTTAGCCACTTTTTTTTTTTTTTTGTCCCCTTTAAAATAAATAAATGAACAAACCACACAGAAGGAAGGAACTTCAACATTTCAGCCCCAGCTGAACCCAAAACTACCCACTGAGCCCTATGACCCCCACTTGCATGTGCTCAGCACAGTGGGCATTGCACCAACCTGCAGGTATATGGAAGGGGTGAAATGCTCCCCTTGACTTAAATATGAAATTAAGGAGAATATAATTAGTGTTTAAAGAGTGGGGAAAAAAAAAAAAAAACTGTGGGAAATGTCCCTCTCTCCTTTTCCAGGACCTGTGGATTGACTTCATGAGAAAGAAGCAGTCTAGTAGATAAAATATAAAAAATTCATTCTTTCCTTCTCTCTTGTTCCTGTGTGTTAGTAGAAGGAACAAAATGAAGGAGCAAGGAACTAGTGAAAAAAATATCAAGCCAAAATTACATCCGTCAGGGTGATGGAGTGCAGTGTCCTGCCCAGTCCCACCGCAGACCTCCTCGGGGCTACTGTTTCAAGTAAAAATTAAACAAGATGACACAGAAACAGTCCAAGATTGACATTTTCCAGCTTTGTGTCATGTTACATTATTTGAATGAATCTCAACTTTTAAAAACATCCAAAGGAAAGAGAATGAGGGTTGTATAAAACAAAAAAGACATGTAAGAAATAAGACTCTCACTAGAAGAAAGAGAGCCACCCATGTTGATACTACCAAAGGTAAGAATATTTTTAAGGACACTGTTACCTATCCCATCCACTCCCATTTTATTGCCAGATTAATATGAAAAAGGCTTATTATTCCACCAGTATTTTTCCCCTGTGGCTTTGCCCAGGTTGTGCCCATAGGTCCATCTCAAAGGTTGCTGATGGAGCCCAGTGTTCCCACCACAGCCGCTCTCCCAACCACCTTCAAGGTCCAGAGTCACGCAGCACAAGGGTTCAGCTTTATTGGAAAAACAACATCCTGAAACTACTGAAAAAGCTCTTCAGAAGTATGAAAAATAATATGCAGCATTTTTTTTCTTCAGTTACCACGAAATTCGAAGCAGCCAGCAATCAACCTCCCTCTTCTCAGCACTCAAAAGCACTTACAGAAAGCCTGTTCTTAACCCGGCTGCAGAGAAAAAGTTCCCTTTTATCTTCCATTTATTTTCATTTTTACCTGAAAGGCAGAAAAGACTTGGGTTTTATGTACACCAGACACGAACTGAACTTTTTTTGCAGTGCATTAGACTGCAATTGCCTTCCCCCCATATGAATGCATACCTGAATTTCCACAAAAAAAGAAAAAATAACAATATTGCCCTTCTGATTTAAGCATGGCCTGTACTCAACGTAATGTTCATCTATACGTGTTCTCACTGTTTAAGAACTCGGCGCAGGTGTTATTAATAAAATAAATTTATTTTTAAAAAGGATGCTATTCTATAAGCTTTGAAGCTCACACATAGTCTAACTTAAGCCAGCTTGGGCTCATCTGGTCTTTAAATGAGCCCTTTCATGTGGTCAGCCCACGAGCCATACGTACTGCTGCTCAATCACGCCACTGTACATCGTCAGCGCGAGGATGATTTGCATGATTTGCATTTCCTGTGCGCTCCAGCTTCAAGGAGCTCTAAGCACCACGTACAAAAGAAACCACCGCCAAGTAATGCAAAGATTTTTTAGTTAAACCAGATGAGACTGTTTCAGTCAGGCTTGCCAATAGTGAAAAAGAAAAAAAAAAAAAAAAAAAAAAAAAAAAAAAAGGGGAGGGGGAGGGAAAAAAGTCTCAGGGATATCCTGTTAAATAAGGATTATTTGGAGGGAATCTGAACCTTAGAATCATACCTTTACTTTTAAAATATCAAAGCTGTATGAGACCCGTAATAAATATGGCCTAGCAGAAAATAATTTACTTAAGAACTTTTTTCCCCTCAATATTTCTTAGCTTTTGGCACCACATTATGTTAGTAATTTATTTATTTAATAGCACATAAATGGATGCTGATTACATTCAGTTTCATAAGGTAGAAAAACTAACCTAACTAAACTGAATTCACTGATAGCTGGTTAATATTTTTCCCTATGAAGAAATCTTTTATTTTATCCCAAATGATCAATAAAAGCTAACGGACAAACAACTAAGATAGAAACAGCATTACAGTGGGCTTCAATGAATAAGAACTAAAATTTAAAAAAAAGTACCAGAGCCTCGTTGTCATGAAAAACAGAGACAGATGGGGAGCCAGACCTATATGATGCTACAAATAGATGAATATCTTGTAAGGATTTCAACAAATGTTATAAGACCTAGTCAAAATTTGAAAAAGTACAATGAAGCAGCACAAGCAGATCTGAAGTTCACTTGAAATCCAAGCCATACTATCATCATCATATAGATTAACAATGTTTCAAAAAGACAGTAAAAATTAGAGCCTTTATAGTATCTTTTCTAGATAACGGCACAGCTAAAAATGTCATTATTGAATACAAAAAGAATAAAATTACGGAAGTTTGCTGTAACAGCTACTTTGGAAATGAGGTGCATCCTGTTACCCCCTGAAAAGTAAAAGTGGGTGTGTGCATTTCACATTCCAATATTGGATTGTATGGCGGGTTTCCCTTTAAACTGGTAGATAAACTGAGATGACTAAAGACTATCAGGCTGAGTGAGCTGTATGTGCCCAGCTACAGGGTGTACATCACACCTGCCTGACAGCGACCCAAGTCAGGCTGCTCCAGGAATCTGCACATCATCATGCTCCAGAAAAACCACAGCCAACTCCTGGCACTGCCTCTTCCAAAGGACACTCGTTTTTAGAAAACTAAGTTGCATCTTGGTTTGGTTTTTTTTTTTTTTCCCCTGTGTTGTTCAAATGGAACCAAATATAAGATGTGGGCAAAACCGTTACCGAGGGGTTAAATTCTGTCTTGAACACAAAAATTCCACTTATTTCATTGTTGTCTGCAAATATACAGTCAAGAGCCACATTTAATCACCACGCGTAGTTTCTGTATTGTGACTGTAAGATTTAGTAATCGAAATGGCTACCAGAATAAAAACACGTTCTGTCATTTTTCCACTTAGACAGCCCCTGTATAATGCTCTTAAAGGTCAGCTAATTTTATTATGGAAAGTAACTAATAACCTTTATTAATTCTTACGCTCGCAGTTTTCAAGCATGTCAACCAAATAAATAATACACTGCAGGAAGACACCACACAAACCAAGCTGTTGAATACAATCTCTCTGCATTTGCAACAGACAAAAGAGGTCATTAGAAATGTAATACACGGGGGTTTTTTTGCTCTGGAAATTAGGAAAACATGAATAGACAGCTTTTTGAAAGCCAGGCTGCTGGTCCTCCCCCATGCTCCAAGATGCTGAGACCACCAAATGAGGTGCTAAATTCACTAATACCCAAGCACAACCATGATCCCAAATGTTATGCAGCACCTTTTTTTTTCCCCTAATTTCCTAAATTTTCAGGATGTGCACAATATTGGAGACCATAAGAGTTTTGCTTAGAAACTTTTCTGCTGTTTTTCATTTAATAAAATGACTGAAAAACGTGTAAATATCCAAGTTAAAAAGATACGTGTTTATATTTTATTCTCACGATATCTCTTGCATGGAAAGCATCATTATGTTGCACACTACATAAAATGATGCAAGAATACCCCCATTTATTAAGGATTTTTGCTTTCCTTAAGTGGATCAGAATGTAGAACTGTTCATGGTAAGCATTTCCTAGCACACTGCTTTGGGTGAGTGTGTTCCTAAGAAACATTACAACGCCTGAAACTAAAAATAGATGGTTATTTTTAGCTATTTAATCACATGAGAAAAAAGACACAGTTTGTATCAGTCTTCTTAAATTTACAAAGTAATTCCATAACGCGCCCTGTGTGTGTGCATCATGAAAATCCCTGGCACTCAACCTCCGGGCTCACACACCGGCTGCAAGTGGAAGCAAAATGGGGTATAAAAGATTCCAGCAACAATAGTCTTGTGACTAAATCAGAAACAGAAGCACAAGTCATGAGCCAAACAGATACCTATTGGTTTCCTTGAGCTTAATCTGATTAAAACATGGCTCTCAAAAATGTTAAATAGAATGCCACGTCAGAGAGCTGGCAAGTGATAAAAATAGTTCATGACAGGAAATCATTATTAAAGCAGCATTACTTGTGTATCTGTTATGGAAATTTCCCTGTAATTTTTCTAGGTTTCCCCTTATGCTTTTTGTTGAATTGCTGTTATACTTCTTTTTTTTTCCTTTTTTTTCCCCCCTCAATGGCATGTAAGTTTGAGATGTAAAAAGAAAATTATCACTGCAATTTTCCAACTATACTCTGCTCAATACCATCTCAAGTGTGTCATACATCATCTTGTCATTCACTTGAACAAGAAAACACATAATATTCAGAGGTAGAAAATAATCTGAAATGGGGAAGTGCCACTAGGGCAAAACCACATTCATATGCCAGCACAGGGGAAGATTTGAAAAAAAAATAAAAAAATAAACTTCATCTTAATTTCAAGGACTTTCATAATGAAAGCATCTTAAATATAAACTTAATTGAGGGAAAAGTTTCTATGAAAAGCTGCTAGGAATGACAGTAGAGACATTCTATAGTTCACCAATCAATATTAGAAGAACAAACATTGAGAAGATACCATTACAAATCAACCTGAATGTTTTCAAAAGCTTACACAATTGAAAGAAGATTCAGAACCTTAAGGAAAAATTTTAAAAATAAAGTCAGTATTTCTATCCCTCCTATCATTACCACTCCCCCCACAAACATCCTCCAGATTATCCTTCAGAGCAACCCATAAAATACAAACTAGAGTTGTAGTGTCTTGTCCTGCCTTTAGTTACATAATCCAGAAAAAGATTTTACAACCAAAAAAAAAACAACCAAACAAAAAATAATCCCTAAAAATACATTTACAAGATCTTGTCTTACAAGGCCAACTCTAATTCCGAAGTCCCTATTTTTCCATACTGAAGAGACTTCAACAAACTTGAACAGCCACCCCCAAAAACCTTTGGTTTCTTTTTTAAATGTCACTGGTGAGAAAAAGCCTCCATCCATCACGTTAGCTTTCCATCCAAAACAGACATTTCATCTCTAATGATGATTCGGGCTTCTCCCAAGAAAAGCCAGGATTATCCGGTCACTGATGCAGTGCCTGTGCATCAGGACCCCCAACGTCCCTCCTGTACCACCACTCATCTTCCCTCTGCCCCCTGCACCCAGCAGCCTCTACCACTGACATGGACACTTAAAACAGGCAAGGTTTTTTTTAAATTTTAGGTCAAATTCAGAATTATTTGCTGCTGGAACATCATAAGGCAACCACATGATGCGGGGGAACAAGGAGACACTTCAGAGATGAGTCTAGATGGAAGTAGGGCTGGTCTTTAATTAAACTCCAACTACTGCCCACCTAAAATCCAGAAGTAACAATGCAATCACAGCAATAGTGACAATTTTTAAGACAGCAGAGTCACCACATGTTTTGCAAGTGTGTCTAAGACCTCCTTGATTTTTGTCTTGGATACACAGCCAAGCTCTGCCTGACTCAGCATGAAAGGGAATGCGCATCCTATTATCAGCAGTGCTTAAACCTTATTCCATAAAGAGTTTTCCAAGAGTACTCACATCTATTCCTCCCACATTAAGAAATTATTATCTAATACAGGGAGTAATCAGCTCATGGTCTTACTACAGTCATCCTCCTTGACAAAGCAGGGAAAAAAAACCACCCAACTGTGAAGCATTAGAAAGTCAAGGTTCAAAACATCCCCATATATTGAGATCAATGCAAATTTATTTAGATCTCCATGCAACAAGACCAAGTGTGGCCTCTTGATGCAGCCTGGTAAATTCAAAGTCTCTATTTCTGCAACGGGCCTTCACCAGGACACATGGAACGTCACAGTGAAGGACACAGCCTCAACTGAGGACAGAAAAGCTGGTGACAGCTAATCCAGAACTAGTTTAAATGTTAATTTTAACACTTTACCACACCAGAACATCGTTAAACACTGAATTTCATGTTGTCCGGCCAGTTTTCTAATCTGAAATACCAATATAGAAGAATGGACTAATAGACAGTTAATTTATTACAGTATTACATACCCTTCCAAGTGAGAACTGAATGGCAGAGTTCAGGTGTGCACTGAGAGCCATCCAGATCGATGCAAATTTGTTCCCAACATGCCCTTTCTCATTCCATAGCCCCTCTCAGATCCATTTTCTCTGTATTACCCCAGGAAATGAGACATACAAGAGGAAAACAGACATTTTTGTGGTGCTTAGGAGCAAAAATATGTATGTGTAGAATTATATAGAGGGCCAGAACACCTCCCATCACTGCAGGCTAAATGAGTCATCCACTTCAGAATAATGACCAGTAATTAAACAAGAATCTGTAAAGCTGTTAAGTGCCTGTAACAATTCCAACCTATGACACTGAAGGGGTACAATCTTCCCATGTACTGAAACCATCCATGTGATCTATCATAGAGTGGAGCCTCTTACAAAACAACCTCTCACCCGTAGAAATTCTTCTCCCCAAGAAGCCAAACAAAAACAATTTAAAATATTTATGGCCATAAATTTCAGCCCTGTTCCATAAACTGATGAAGAGACATGACATCATGCTAACTACCTAGACCTGTCTGGTTGATAATAGTCCCAGGCTTCGGGCTGAAGACTGAACTGCAGGAGCATGGAGGAGTGTGAACCTCCAGGTCAGCACAGATGCTGAACACAAATCTGACTAGCCAAAGCCAGAGCTGACACTCCAGCAAATATAGGAGGTCTGGGGATGCAGGGCTGACACCACAAAAACAGTCTTGCAGTATTTTTGCCTTCTTTTTAGCTTCCTTGGACTGAAGAGGAAGGTTTTCCTTAAAGGGACCTAATTGCTCCATCCTCCAGTTCCTGTATCCACAGTTCTGTTTTCAAGTGGTACAGACAGAAGCAAAATAATAGCAAGTCCCATGCTCCAATGGGACACTTCTGTTTTTTATCAGCATAGCAAGCTGCATCTCCCTTTGCTCCATGGTTTCTCTCACATTTACAGACCTGAGCTACATACCTTAAGCTTCCATTGCTTTACTGAAGTCCTTTCATACAGCTCATTTCTAAATCTTGTCTAGAAGTATTTGTTTTACCCTTCCTAGCCCCTTACATCTCTTAAGTGCCAAGCACTTGGCCGGCCAATATTCCCAAATCAGGCTTCAAAGAGGCAATTCTGAATTATCTTGACTCAGGTTGTGACAAGAAGGGGCAGGGGCCCCCAAAAGCGTGGTGCTCTGCTGCTGCAGGAAGGAGCAGATGGCCACCTTCCAGATGGCCGCCAACCTCGTCTCACCAACTGCAACATCTGTACCTTGAGTTACATCTCAGAGGATGGGCCTGACACAGACTGCAGGTCACTGCCCACGGCTCCCAGCCACACGGCTGCTCCACAAGCCAGAGCATTTTGCAAAATGCAGAATGACAAGCCTGAAAAAAGGTTACGACTAATTAAAGTCTGTAGCAGGGCACAGTTGAAAGAGAGTTCAAAAGTAGATGTTAGAGAGAAAGTCATCTTAAATATATATATTTTAAATGTTTCTCAAATCCAGTGTTTTGTCCCCAGCCACAAACATGCCTCGCTTTCCACATGGCTCCTTTCAGACCTGGAATTAAGATGTGAACTATGCAAACCCAACCAACCCCAATGGTTTTGCTTCCAGGTCACTCCACAGCTGAGAACGAGCTCATTTTTTCAGCTTCCAGACCAAAAGTCTCTAACAGCACTACAAGAGTACTCAAAAATGGACTGGATCCAGCTTCGAATATGATAAACTTCCCAAGGCTCAGTGAAACAGTGGTCAATGAATTTTAGCTTGAAGTACCAAAGAGTAATTTGTGAGTTCTGTACCATCTAAGTCTAATTTTAACACAGCCACAAATTATATTGTTTATTCACATGAACTTAATTCAACTCCTCTTTGGGGCAGTTAAACTTGAAACCTACCAACAGGAAGGTAACTAAACAATTTTTTCTGCCACAATAAAAGGCTGGTATGAATTAATGATTTCACCAATTTTACAGCATACATTCTTCTAGAGTTTATTTAATAAATTCAAAAATTAAAATGTTACTGCTTTCTTATTCTAAATGCATAACCTCCTCAAAAAGACTGTTCCCAGACATTTAAAAGAAAAAAATTGTGTTTTACAATAGGAAAAGGGAGCACACCGCATTTCAAAATCCATTAAAATATAAAATTCTGGTTACAGGCTCAACAATCTGCCTAATTAGTTTTTTCTAATTAGCAGGATGCTCTAACCTCTTTAATAAGACTTCTGTGGACAGAATGTTCCATACTGGTTATCCATCTGAGGAAAAAACTAAACAAATACTTCTGAAGTGCAGCTAATAGAACAAACGTGGTTGGGCTTCATGGTCAGAAGCCTGCTCTGGCATGTAATAGTGGCAATCTGCAAAAACATGAAATATTCTACCTTGGATACACTACTGCTCACACTAAACACCCCTCTGGATTTTAAGGACAAAATAAAAGATGTTATATGGACAAGCAGCAATGAAGTTACAGTTTTAAACCCCGTGCTGGAAGGTAAAATAAATAAATAAAATAATATTCAAAAAAATAAATTTAAAAACAAAATAAAATATGCATGGACCAGACACCATGGAAAAGTGAGCTGAAGAGATAATGGGAATACCGCAGTGATGCTGTAACAACCCAGAGCGTGGCTGCAAAGGCGTTTGGCTGCACTGCAAGGCATTTGCTCAGTGCACACAGCTTTTGCACCTTCCTCTTCCTCATTCAGAGTCTTAGCGTGTACCTAACAATTAACAAGCAACAGTACTGTCTCCAAATCCCATTTTATCCAATAAAAAACATTCTCATTATTCCCTTGTATCAACCATGCCGTTCAAGAACTATGGGTTAAGAGAAATGGGGAGCCCCAGCAGTATCTGTGACCAGAGGAAAACTCTGCAGATAAAGAAAACTCAGGCCCCTGGCTCCATTAGGAGTTTGGAGAGCAGCTGCTGAGCTTCATCTCAACAGCTGAAATATCCTTTATACTCCTTAAAAATGCAGGAAGCACACAAGCATCTCAAACTCCCTCCCTGCCACCAATTCATTCACCCCAATTCCACCCATGGCCCCAACATGTTGGTCTCATCACCCATCAGCAGACAGGAAAACTATTATATCCTTCACTTTTTTCCAATCAGTATCTAGGAAAACAAGAGCCATGTGCAAAATATAATCTAAGAACAGTCTCTTGAAAAGCTCCTGCTAATGACAGGAGGTACAGAGGCACCATAAATATTGACTTCAAACACGCTGAGCCCCAGAGACCCCACGCACTCTACAATGTCAATGACCTTCCATGCAGCTGTTAGCATTGGAAATTAGGATTTTTCAAGTACAGATGCTTACTTTAATGCTGAATTTATATTCCACTCATCATAGCATAGCATGGTTAACAGTTGGACTTGATGCTCTTAGAGGTTTTTGCCAACCCTAATGATTCTGAGTCTATAATTAAAATCTAATATTTTTCTTCTGTATTGAAATGTAAAACTATATAAAAGTATTTTCCAGTGTGTTTACACCAGAATGAGTATTATTTCAAGGCAAGACCACTCTCTAGGTTCTCTGCTCCATGTTAAAAAAAAAAATGAAAGAAAATGTAGGTTTTATTATCTCTAACTCATGATGCAATTTTCAATAAATACATTAGACTCTGGTTTTCCAGATTCTTTTGTGGCAATTACTCTTTTCTGACACTCCTCCCTACCATTCCTGCCTATGGATCTTTTGTCTTTTGGGGGCAAGACCTGAGGTCTGTGTTTACAGCACTTCAGACCTGAATGCCTCAACAGCCACAGAAACCACTGAAAACTGATTCCAGACCAGGCCAGGCCCACAGGATCCTCTGCAGGGCTGGTATTAAACCTCAGAAGAGCAAGTTCTGCTGCAAACCAGATCTCACCTTGAGTAGATGGCAACGCAAAGTCTAGAGGAGGTAAAGATGAGGGCTCTGTAATCAAGTCCTCGTCCAAAAAAGTCTCTTAACTGGAAAACATCATTTGAGTCATCAGTAACCAAAATGGTCAATTGACTCCACACAAGTGAACTTCCCCAGTCAGGACCTTGAAGATTTGTGAAAGTCATGGAGAAACACAAGGACACCAAAAATTTGCTCCTGGCATAACTGAGCGTCACAAATACCAACAGCTGTCCCACACCTGATGGTAACTCAAGTTCCTCCCAAAGCACCCACCCACCTTTCTTCCTCCCACTTTGACGCTTTACAGCTAAGACTTGAGGATGTAACAATAAATTGGAACCAACTTTAGTCTAGGATGATGACAACAAAGAAGGAATTCAAGGGGTAAAGTAAAAAAAAAAAAAAAAGAACAAGAAAATGGTCACTCTATTAACAAAAGAAAAAAAAAACCTCAAAAACCTGCCAAAACCTCCCCCAAAATTCATCTCCTCTTCTTGCATAGTTTTAGCATCTTTAGCACTATTTCTCCAAATTCATTTGGCAGATAAAATTTTTAACTGTTAAGTTTTTAATAAAATTGACTACTAGGAAATTTCTGCATTAAAAATAATTTAAAATAATTCAATTCCTCAGGGTTTAAGCATAGAGATGTCGCTATGCATGATCACTGCTCCATGTTTAGTGAGTTACAACTCTTCTGCCATGAGTAGGAAATGCGTTTTGCTCACAAAAGCCAAAGGCACTGTCAAACCTGCAGCAATCTGCAGAACATTAGGAAAAAAATGCCTGCAAACTAACTGTTACTAGATAATGGTCCCATTTATCATTCTTAAATTCCCTCTTTAATTAAAAATGGGATATTCTCTTACATAAAAAAAAATTGCAGATGTTCTCAAATCACTCCCCTTCAATTTTTTAGTTTTTCCATATATAATATACATAGAATTACGTGTTCAGGAATTTTCTCATGTTATTACATAATACCTAAATACATGCAGATTTTTCCATATTCTATTTAGATACACATCATTTTACATTGAGTATGCTATGCTAAAAAGTATTAGCACTCAACGAAAACACGATAACAGAAATCAATAGGAATACCATTTAACTGCAAGAAAAATAGAATTTGAAGTAAATTTTCTATTGCTCTACCCATAATAATTTACACCTTTTCTTTTTGAAACATTTGGTAAATCACTAGTTTAAAGGACCGATGTAGTTACATCAGGTAAGGTGGTGCGAGAGAAACCTTAGCTCCACTCTAAATACATTTTTCCCCATATAATTCTTTGAAATACTGCTAAAAGGCATAAATTCTTCCAGTAATTCTGCAACAAGAAAGTCATGTATTTGCTTTCAATGTTGTAGCCACTGCTGTTTCCTTCATTCTTTCTTCAAGTTGCAACTAGACAGAAATAGAAGTTCAAGCGTGCAACAAGTAAAATGGAAATTAAGAGAGCTGAAACAAAAAAATGATGAACAAGAAGGCAAGGTTATAAACATAAACAATAAAAACAGTCAGCGCTCTGAAATGGAAAGCATTCTTTAAAATGACTGTGTCCACTGGACCATCAGAGTAAATGTGCAGGAGGAAGGGAGGAAAAGACAGGGACAAAGGACAAAGGCAAGAAAGGAAAAATACTGTCCAAGGGAATAAGGAAATGGTGGAAGTCTGCATTACTGAAAGACGAACAAAAAAAAGTCTTTCAGTTGCTTTGTATTCATCAAAGATATTCCAATTAATAGACGCAATGTATGTATTCCTAATATTTGTTTTGAAGGGAAGTTAAATCTATCATCATAATGACTCGAAGTCTACCAATAACAGGTACCATTCCCAAGATACTTAGGCTGAGACGTATAAAAGGGAAGAGGAGGGGGAAATAAATTGATCAAACTGTGGTTTGGGGGAGCCAGAAGTTGATCCTAAATTAAATGTTTTCCATTGCACCACAATTTGGCACATAGATTGTAATCAAACTCCTGCTTAGGTATGTGTTGCTTATTTAGGGAAGAAACGATATCATAATCCACAAAATTAAATGGTTTATGTGTCAGTTTAGGGTAGCATTTCTGTTTGATACATAATGGCCTTTATGAAGCAACCATCCATCCACAACCACCCTCACCCACCGTGCCTTAGCTCACACCAGAGTGGGCTCCAAGATTACGGCCTGAGTCCCTTGGCTGAAACTACACCAGGACGTCATGGCCCTTGGAGAGCATCCAGTGGACTCCAGCCTTGTTTTAGGAACATTCAGTCTTGTAATCCCAGAGGAATTGAGAAAATCAAATCTGAAAACACCTTTGGGCACATTTTCCAGAGTGACCATGGACCTGGTCAGTGCCTTCAAAATCCGCACTGAAACTCACGGATACCCACAGCAGGTGCTAACAGCCCTCAGAGGCAAAAAAAGAATCCTGGAATGGTTCGGGTTGGAAGGGACCTTAGAGATCATCCACTTCCAAAACCCCTGCCATTGGAACCTTGGTTGCTCCAAGCCCCATCCAAGCTGGCTCCCAGGTACAGGCACATGGGCTGAAATAGGTAAGGAAAGACCTCTGGATTCTTGGTCTGTTGAAGACTGGAAACTGAGCTGTCACAACTACCTGAACCAAGACTGTCAAACTTCTTTGGGTCAAGTTAAAGCATACCAAAAACCCCCCCAAAAATATATATATTTGTAGTAGTGTTAAGGTAGGTCATCTCCCAAAATTACTTTGCTAAAATCAGTTTGTACAATGTAAAATTCCTTTTCACTATGCATCAATTCACAAAACCCAGTCTAGTTGTGAGTACTCATTAAGAAAATTAGTTATTTATTTCACCAGAACATAAAGCTATAAATCTAAATCATGTGCAAGGCAAGTATCTGACAAAATTTTTATATATAAGTTTATATAATATTTACTTCTTAGCTAAAAAAAAAAAAAAAAAAATTGAGATAAAAAAAAAGCAGCACCGAAAAAAAGGAAAAAAAAAAATCATTATTTTTTCTCTTTATTAGATGCAAACTAAAGCTTTTTTTACTTTCCCTTTGGAAGATCAAATTAGTGTTATGGGCTGGAATGACAATGAATTGTGGAAAGTATCATATTCTTTATAATATAGTAGTGTATATGTTTGTTATTTGGAAACAGAAATGTAATCCATAACTAATCTAGAAATAAAATATATACACAGCAACCATTTAAAAGGACAGATAAAATCCTCATTAAAATCCTAAGTGCAGAAATACTGAATCATAATGCACAATTTCATTACATTTTACTGCCAGCAATGTAAATATCAATTCTCCAGGTGATTCATAAAATTCATTTTAGAAAGAAAAATAAGGATTTCACCCGGCATTTGAGAACATAAAGGAAAACACATGCTAGGGTTTGAAAACCCAGACTGTTCTTTCCTTCTCTCATCAGAATATTTTGCTGGAATTTCAGCAAATCTTTTACACATCAAACAGACAACTGCCATTTCACATTAGCACTTTGTACAGATCACCCAGCAGTCCCAGCCCATGTCCTTCCCGGCCCTGCACCTCTCCCTGCATCGTCTTCATCATTCCCATCTTACTTCTGCCAAATCTCAGCTCCCATATATACACTCCCCCTGACTTCAAAGGAAGGAGCCTGCATTTAAACTCAGTTAAACCCTCTTTTAACTATCCAAATTGTGAAATTGCCTAATAATGGGAGAGTATTTAAGGAAAAAAAAAAAAAAAAGCATGTTGGACAAATTAACCAAGTAAAGTTTTTGGAGGGAAGAGTGCATGTGGGGGTTTCCACACAAAAACGTAAAGAAAACCTGTCACTTTTAAAATGAATAGCTACCATCTGCCAGCATTTTATCTGAGGCAAAGTTGATTAATGCAAAGTGAATGTTTAAGATCACATTGCTGTCTGCCTGAATAAATTTCAGGTAGTTTACTTGGGAGATTTTTTTGTCCTATTTCTTAGAAGTTTTTTTTGCTGTTCTTATTGGATCGCCCCCTCCAAGTTTTTCAGCAGCTAGAGCTAAGAATAAAAACATTTGTTCTTAAATCATGGTGCTGTACAAGGACTTTCGAGCACCAGAGTATTGTTTCTGACCCCCTCAGAACAAGAGAATTCATCTGCATCAAAAGGACACCCCATCTCCTTCATCGGCTTCACAAAAACTTTTCAGGCAGCCTCTCTCCATCATACTGAAAAGGAAATTTTCGCAGTCTGGTTGTGAGCAGAGAAACAACAGCAGTGCTGTTATCCTCAATAGGAAATTATTTTGCCTCTAGACCTTCCCTAATTTTTTACCTCATTTTTTAACTGGGTTAAGTTTTTTTACTAGATTAAATTCTTTTTACCAATTATTTAATGATTTGCTTTTATTTACACTATCTTCCCCATTAAAAAAAAAAAAGCAAATCAATTATAGATCCTAAACCTTTTCTTCGTTAACTTTTAACACCTTGGTTTATATTAGTGTTCTGTTAAAAATCATTCTCAAATCCGTTTGATAATATACTCCCCGTCAGAAGTTCTCTCTGACCAATAACATTTTCAGGAGAAGTTTCCAGAACAGGCTTTGGGCAATTTTTACCTAAATCAAACAAAACCCAGTTTTACACATGCATTCCCATGTTACGTTTTTCCAGCATCAGATGGCCTCCAAGTTCTCCCTCAGCAGAGAGAATTTCACACCCCTTATCCAGGCTGGGACACCCTCTATTATCCAGGGCTACAGCAGTGGAGGGCATCATCTGTGCTAAGTGGTGGAGCTTCGTGCCGTTCCATATGGACGTATATTCTCCCTGCTTACACTCGAAGCTGGCTGGACACCAGCCAGCTCTGGTCAGAAGTCACCAAGTTGTTTTAGCTCAGTACATGGTGCCTGTGTCTCGTATCTCAGTAGGGTTTATTGGTTTAGGCTCAACATGGTGCTAGGACGGCCATCTGGCCCCCGGAGCGGAGCGAACTCCCAGCCAGCTCCCTCGGAGCGTGGGCAGGACAAACGTGTGTGCGTTTGCACCAGCCCGTGTGAACTAACCTGGGTGAACTCCAACGATTTGTTCAGGGGGAAAAAAATGCGAGCAAGTTTAGCACTAATGGAATGAAAGAAGTAATGACCCTTTGTTCAGAGAGGGAGCGGAAAAGCGGAGCGCTGGGTGAAGCAGTGGCTCCCACACCCTCCTTTGGGCACCTCCACAGCAAGGTGAGAATGTGGATATTTGTACCCATCAGTGAGTTACACCCACATGGTATTTTTAATCAAAAAAGTGTTTAAGGCCAGCTTGGATAGGGCTTGGAGAAACCTGGTCTAGTGGAAGGTGCCCCTGCCCATGGCAGAGGGGTTGGAACAACATGGTCACCTGCAAACCAACCCAGGCTGTGATTATGTGTTTCTAGGAGACTTGAACCCTGTCCTTATGGGATACTGGATATTACATTAGGTCACCTTATACATTCATGCCTTTACACCAGCTCATCAAAGCACAAGGGAGCTCTAGGAGCACATTCCACTGTGCCTCACACAGAACTACAGTTGAAACACACGGAGCAACAAAGATGCAGTGAAACCAAGACCACCTTGGACAGAAAATTATTCAGTAATTCCAAAGAGATGAGCCATGTCCCATCTTCAAATGCAATGAATTTGAGCAGTAACATCAAAGTACACACTCTTAGTAGTTAATGCTATGAATGGGATTTATGTTTATTCACCTATATATAGAAGCAAACACCATAAAATATGCCCAAAAAATCCCAAACAGTATCAGATTAACTTTTTTTTTTTAATTTGTAGGTAAAGGGTTATCTTCTTTTAACTAATGTACTACTCATACATACAATTTATTCATTCCTTACCTGAGAATTATGAGGGCCAAATTCAAGGAAGGCCTCTAATGCAGGACACATTATTGCAGTTCCTACAAAGATTATATAAACATTTCCAGTATTCCACAGAAAGATGTAAACAGGCACAGATGTTTCCAGCACAAATGGGTATCTGTGTATTCAGATTTAATGAAATTTGCCCTGCCCTGCTTTGAGTCACATCCTCAAACACCTTCTCCAGGGCATGCAGGAATGTTTCTGAAAACAAAATATCTAGAAAGCAGTTAAATCCTCAAGTTTGCAAATGCTCACACATCCACACAGTGTTATGTTTTCAGTAGGATTGAACTACTCACAGGAATAAAAATTTAAAAGATTGCTGGTTTTAAGATATTTAGGGGACACAGCCCACCAGTTAATAAAGATTTCACTCTATAATAAGGTGTTTTCTCCTTATAGAATAGAACAAAAGAATCAGAACTGAAACAGTCTTAAATCTAGTAGTTTCGATAGAATATTAAAAATAAAACCCAAAATCAAAAAACAACCACATCTACATTACATACTGTTGAAATATACTCTCCTTTGCTGAACACCACACCTCCAGGTTGGGGGTTTTTTCAGAGCTCTATTAATTGAAAACAATAATTTGTTTTCTCTTTTCTAAAATGTAAAAAGCCCAGAATTTGTCTTTAAAATATAGCTGTCAGATATCAAGGGGTATATATATGCTAACATTGACCCTAGGGGTATTTCAGGGCTAGAATCTGTTACAAATAAAATCTTTATTCATATGAACAGCTACCTGGGGGGCAATACTGAATGTTATACATAATATTTATATATATATATTTAAAATAATCTAGCAGTGCTATTAAAACACACTGGAAGCTACACTGAATTTAGTCACTCTCTTTTACAGATCTAAGTCTTACACTCCTAACTTTTGGGGGTATGAATCACTTTCTGTAGAGGATAGCTCCTAAATTATAAACTCCTTTCATCTAATGTGTCATACCAGTGTTTTACTATCTGTAATTTAATAGATTGTTCACTGTAAGAAAGAAAATAGCTACAAGAAAAATGAAAGCTTTTTTTTTCAATAAATTGTGAAACAGCATTTTCAAATTTGAGAACTATCCTTGAGTCAAGAAGAAAAACAAGGCTAAAATTTTTTTTTTTTTACACATTTTCTAGAATTACAAAATAGTCACTGTGTGCTATGGAAAACAACTTTAGGCTAAAGATCAGACATCCACATTTATCAAGGAGTTGAAGCTGTCTGAAGGAAGTTGGGAGACAAAGCAGTGAACACAGCAGTTTTGCAGAGTGACAGCAGCCTGAGGAGGCTCTGCTGGACCTTCCAAATCGATGGAATGAAGAAGATAATATCCCACCAACTGCTCACAAAACTCTCAGATTGTTGAAAGCCTTGTCTAGAGAAAGCAGACAGTAATTCCTCCCTTTTTCAGTGCATTTCAAATGCTGTGATTTGGAAACTACCACCACAAGAATGAAACTACTCGTACAAACACAACATCCAAACACCTCCTTTCTAATTAAGGAAAAATTGTGTGTGACTCTACAGCAATTAAAACTCAATCTGTGGCTGCTGCACATCAATCTATGAGACCATTTCAAATTTTATAGGCAAGTGATCCACCTTCATATTCTCCTTCTGGCCTTCCAAGTTGAAGGGACTCTGCACGCCCAGGCTTCCCGTTCCTCAGGACTCCCATGCTCCTCTCAGGAGATGAAGGAAGACATGAGCTAACACACTGCTCAACAAAGCCAGGAGAACAGAAAAGCAACACTTTTCTGGAGAAATGCAGCACAGACTTTGCATTGGGGAATTAATATAAATCCACGCAGTACTGCAGATCAAACACTGAGTGTCCGGTATCTTCCGTAACAGCTCCGCGTGCTCCCTGTGGAGGGTGAGGACACCTTCTCCCTGTGACAGTCCTGCGGAAATCTCCACGTTCTTGAGAACATGATGGTACTGCACACCAAGAGAGCAGCCGTACAGTTCACAAAAGTTACATTAAATGCCCTGTTTGTTACCAACTCAGCTTTAGTTCTTGCTCAAGGGAGGACATGTCTGTTCTCTGATAAAATAATTAGCAAGTTCATCACAGAAACTCTCTGCTCACTGCAGAGTATCTGAATTTAACATCTACAGCTCTGCACTGCATCCTTTGTTTCAAAAGCACTTTTTTAAGACTGCTCCTTAACTCACTGTCACATTTAAACTAACAAACCTTCTTCCTCCCAAAGATCAGCTTATATGGATAGAAGTCTAAGTCCTTTAAAACATATCTACACTACTCTAAAACGTATCTAACATCAGACTTAATGGCATCAGTATTACTTCTCACACACACCAGGATCTTGAAATAAAGTACAGTTTGAACATAAAGATTTAGTAAGGCAGCTCCATTATCAGAAGTGTTTGCACTTGAAATATCCGTGACCTTTCTGCATTATTAAACACACAAATAAAAACAAGGTACTTACAGAATGTCACATTTATGAAAAGCACTTATAAAAGAAAGGGGTTTTTTCCGTAAATAATGTCAATATTATAAGTAATGCAAATTTGGTATTTTCCACGACCTCACAAGAAGGTTGAAATATTTAAATGTGCAATTCTAAACACAGAGTCCTGCCAGTTTGCAGTGGAATTTTGTCTTTGCAAACTACTACCTGGGAAGCTGATCTTCAGTGGTTACTGGAAAGCTTAGAAATAACAGAATTAACATTAATTTTACTCAATGGTTTTTTCTAATAGGAAAGTAGCCATCCTTACTAGGTTGCAGTCTGATACACTTATACTTTCAATTTAATAGAATAATCGAAACATTCAATTACAAAACAAACATTAAAAATGTGCAAGTAAAGTAGAAGGTACCTCTAATCAGTTTTCCTCTCACCAGCCATATCAGCCCTTGATCCTAAAATTTTATGCTGCCTTCGAGGACAAGGTACAAATTCTATTTTAACCATCCCATCTTTGTCAACTTTGACTGTTTGATTCCCTCCGCTCCAACCCGAACAGCACCAGCAAAGAAAACGCTTTCCTCTCCTTAAGATGCTCCATTGGTTAGATCACATTTATTTGCTGTCAATAAAGGTTGTATTTGCACATAAGTCTATGACAGATTGCAAGTTTATTAACTTCAACTGAGTTTTCAGGCTGCTGAGTTGAGGTTTTTTTGTTGGGTTGTTGGGTTTTTTGTGGGATTTTGCTTTTTTTTGGTTTTTTTGTCAGCGCTCCCTCCCCCCTTTCCCCAAGATGTGGGTTACTTGACAAATTGGAGTTAAGTTATCTTAGGTCAATGTAACTGTAAGTTAAACTAATGAAGTGTATGTCTATGAGTGATGTCTGATTAGTTTAATACAGTTAGTGCTGGACAGCTTGGGCTGCTGACCTTGAAGGAACACAGATAACATTGTGATGCGTTGGAGGATGTGGTTGTGATACAAGACAAATTTACATAACAGTTTGTCATGTACACTCCTCCAAAACAAAACTGTTGCAAAAAGAAAGCAAGAGGAAACCAAGGCTAAATGCCTCGCACAAGACAAAGCAGGGAAAATTAATTATAACATTCAGCTTGGGGTGGGAGATTATTTTAAATGGGAGCCAAAAGCAGGCACAGAAAAGGTGTACATTTACACACTACGTGTTCCAAGATGGGTTAGGCATAGTGCTGGCTAGCACTGAGCAAATGCAGCCTTCTACAGCCCAAATCTACTCTAGAAAAATGAGATTCCTTCCTCAGGAAGCACCTACTCACTCAAGATAACAAATACCAGACCCAATTCTGAACTGCAACTTGTTGGCACATCGTTCAGGTGTGCTCAGAGGCCTGCTGAAGCTCATTCTGCTGCTGAAAAGCAGCTAAAAGAACCCTGTACATGAACAGTCTCTCCCCCTGAAGGTGTACAGTCCCCCCACAAGGCTCTGCGTGCTCTGAGCAGGGCTCTATCTCACTGCTCCAGACAATCACCTCGCCACATCTCATCTGATCAGGTAGGCCAAGCAAAACTGCTGGGTTTAGAGGCGGCTTGGCTCTGGAGTGACTGATTCTCACTATATGATAGCTATCTTGTTGACCTAAATAGCCTGCTTTTATCAGCCCAGGTTCTAGCTGCTGGAAATTTGCCACTTACATAAATGTATAATTGACACCCACAGCTGCTGCCATGTTACGGAACCGGACCATCATTAAGATAAAACTGCTCCCTTAATCCTCCAGGTCAGCCTGAGCAGGACACTGATAAATCAGACTTGCTAATAGATACATGGGAGGGCACGTGAGGAAGCTTGCAGTGTTCACATCTGTGCCATCTCAGCCTAATCTGTGAAGTACAGTTTAAACCTTTCAGAATAACTGAGCTCATATGATAAATTTCAAATAAGAGACACACATACATGTACAGACATCAGGTATCCAGATACTGAGAGACTCTCACGGACTGGAGATGCAAGACAAAAGAGTCTAGGAAATTCTAAATAAAACATGTAATTTCCCAGTTATACCCCAAGAAGAAAAACTTGAGTTGCCCGCTGCAAGTCTCTAATTGCTCCCACATACACCCTTGCATGCACACAAGGGTGAAGCTCAAGAGACCTGGTTGAAGACATCTCTGTAATTTGATTTTAGAAATTATTCAATCCCTTGTTTACCTGTAATTAGAACTTGTTGGCACTGTTCGCATGAAATAAAGAGCAGAAGTCCGTGCCTTCCAATGCCACTTCTTAGCTGGAAGTGTGCAGAGAACACAATCTTCTTGTAGCTCTTCCTGGAGGAGATCCATCAGCTGTTTGTGGGAACCACCATAAAAGGGTTCAATGAGAAGGACACTCATTTTCCAAGTACTTCAGAACTGTTTGAAATCTGAAAATGAAAACAGAGACATATTTTACTTCAGAAACATATCTTTATTATTATTACTTCAGAAAATTATATTGGAAGAAGAAGAAATATATTGCAAGGCCTTATAGTGTCTTCATTTTTCCCATAAAATTAAACCTTAATATTGTATTAATGAGTTTACTTCAGAAAAGGCTACTTAGCAATTATGATGACTAGACTATTTTGACCTTTAAAAGATACTGTCTGCAATTTTTAAATGAATCAAAATGTGCAGGACTTAAGAACACATTGTATTATGGATTTATGGGTTCGTTTTCAATCAGGTATCTAAAAGCACCTTTACTTTACACACTAACTCTGAAATACTGTCAATTATTCCATAGCTTAGGATGTAGCTTATTCATTCTTATATAGGTTTCCCTCCTCTTCCTGGTGGCAGAGAAAATTAGAGAGCAATTCAAACACACTTCAGCCAGAACAGTTGCTAGTAACAGTGATTTGGGTAAGTGACTTAAAGGCAGAGCAGCTTGGGGAGATGCAGTTGGGGCATCCCCCAGGACACTCTCCTGCATCACTGGGAGCTGGGATCACCACCCCAGCAAAAACAGAAGATGCAAACCATCTTATTTCTTCTGAATACTCCAAAGTGGGTGGAAGAGAACACTAGAGGAGGCTCAAGGAAGCTCTGAGATAAGCAGCCACAGAGCTGCTAGCAAACAGGATGCAGAATGTGCTGCCCAAAGCAAGGGGACAGATGAAAACCCGGTGACTATTGCTCATCGCCCTCATGAGTCACACCCTTGGGGTACTCAAAAGCTGCTTTTCACATGCTTTGAGCAAAACCATCACACACAAAAGCTGAAAACAAAACTCTGAAAGGTGTTCACCATCCACAAACACCTCTCTCATGGTTTCTCTCTCAACACTCCCGAAGAAGGATGGACTCTCTACTAAACTCAGTTACTCAGGACTTGTGTTTGACACTATACATTGCAAGACCGTACACCCATTTCCTGACCTGCAATTTCTAGTGGTTTCAGACTGTAATCCTTATCTTGCCAAAACCTCTGGTGACAAGAAGTGAGAATTCAACAGAGAACTACATACTCTCTTGAAAATCTCAATCATCATCTCAACCATAGTTGAGAAATCTAGTTCGATTCAAGATCAGGATAAAAATATTATGTATTCTGCAATCAGAGGGCAGAAAACAAATGAAAAGCCTTTTAAGTGCACTGCAGCTATCAAAAGATAGTTCACCAGTGACAAAAATCCAAACACTAAATCAATTTAATTGGGAAACAAAACATAAGAAACCTTTAGGTAGCTTTTTGTTGTTGGCCCACCATGATGCCAAATGAAATGGTGACATAGAGCTTCTGGGTCATTACAGAACAATCAGCAAGAGAAAAAACATTCCATGCTCCAACTTTCTTGCCCTAATCCATCCTGGATTCAAGTTATCATTTGCTCTATTATTCACTCCCCCATAATGTTTCAAATAAATTACTTGTTTTAACAAACGTGCTCTTTGCAAAATCAAAAAGAAAGCCATCTGGAAGCAGAGACTTCACTCCATTTTGGAGCTTGCTTCTTTTCAGGTAGCAGAACAGTTTCTGATCTCTTTTCCACTGACCTAATTTCAAAAAAATCACACTTTTGAGATCACTGACGTTTTCTGAATTTACAATGATGTAACCAAAATCATACTCTCTCCTCCAAAGCCCTTTTGGAGCCGGCAGGGTAATAACTGCTATAAAAACACAAGCTGTGGTTTAGAATCTGCACTATTCACCTAAAGAACAATTTGTAATTAATCATGCTATGCTTGTCATCAAATGCCACCGAAAATTTAATTCAAAGGACTAATGTTTTATAAATTCAGCCCCTAAAAACGGGGGTATGTGAAAAGTTGGTAAATGCCACTGAGTCAGTCACTCGGGGAGGCTTGCAACTAATTTACAAATCATTAGCAGTATCAGTAATAAAACAATTTGTTCATGAAGCATCTGATCAAATCACACTTCACCAGACTAGTTCTGAAACTGGTTTTATCACCAGGTTTAGCTGTACCCACACTGTGCTCTTTGGTTTTATTTTGCACCAGTTTTCACTGTACATCCCTCATGGGGACAGAGAATGACTGTACATGCTGACGGTAAGAGATTGCTCAGTCCTCGTGTTTCCTCCTGCTTAAAGACCCTGACATTTAGTTAATTATTCTGCATTTACCTACCTTTAGATCTATTAGTGAAACTGCATGATGCAAATATTACACAAGTATTGCCATACAATAAACCCCCTTTGGCTATTTACATTGGGAAACTGGGTTGAAATCGTGGATGTGTCGTGGAGTGGGTGTTAAGATAGCTCTTGATATGTAATTCTTCACAATAACACTCACAGACCCCGTGGCAGCAGCCCGTGAGGGTGACAATCAGCAATGACACATTTTTTTCAGAGACGACCTAAAGCTCAAAGGTTTTGTTACAAAACTCACTCACCCAAAAAAATTTAGGTGCTGCTTATTGAAATCCTCACTAGCATTTGTTGGATTCTGTTGTCGTGTCATCTCTGTACATTACCAGGAATATACATCAAATTCAATTTAGAAAAAAATGTTATAATGTAATTTAAGAAGGAGTATATGGTTTGTTTTATTCTTTTTTGTTGTTTGTTTTTAAATAAGATGCTACCTACATAAGATACTGCTAAAGGATAATGGCAGTACAATACATGTCACAGACACTGCAGGGCTTGACTAAGATGGAGCAATGAAAAAGTCAATAAATTTTCTGTTTTTAAAAGATACACTGATAATGCTAAGGAAATTATATTATATATAACTAATAATTTCTTGTACTTAGAAAGACACAGAGGAGGTAGAACAGAGTCATTTGGCTCATATTTCACCCACATGACTTCCAGTTTTGTTCACATACAAAAATAACAGCTATTATTTTTGCTTTATTTCCCTTGACCCAGCCAAGTTAAGGTAAATATGTACCATAAACTCCTCAGCGGTCTCCAAAAGACACAGCTGATAAATGGCCTGAGAACGTTCACCGTATCTGATGGAATGCAATCCTCAATTAAATATAAATCACTCCAGGTATTCTTTTCCCCATTTCAAAGAAAACAACAAATATTAGAAAAACAGAACTGCTTCCCCTTTCTCATTACAGTATTTCCTCTCTGGAGCCAGCAATCCTGGGTGTTCCTCAAACAGCTCAACCCCATCCACAACAGCTGCAGGATCCTTTCCTTTGAAAGTTTCCTACTCTGTCTTTACCATACAGAGCAGCACATTCTTCAGGATACACATTACACATCTGACAGAAAAAATCCTTCCAAGTGGTAACAGTGTCAAAATGACATGACTAATACAGAGGTATACTGAAGTACTGAGAAGTGTAGGTGGGTAATTAGGTGCTGTCTCAAAGCCAGCAGCTCACAGTGACATTCAGCCAGGACTTTTGTCACTTGCTGCAGTTCTACCCCACACTGAAACATGGCAAGTGATGGAGTCCCTGAAAGGGCCACTGCTGTTTGAACTAATAATTTCCTTTTAAAAGGAAGTCAGAGTACTGTACAGAGTAATAAATAAAAATTTACTTTAAAAGCACGGAAGAATTAACTGTTCAACCAGCCACAAAACCATGGCTTCTTTTTAAACTCTAGGTGAACACCAACTTAGGTATTTTTGTTAACCAACCTAGGCAGAGAAAACCCATCATTTTCCACAATTTATTAAAAAACACACATTCACTCTGTCTTACAGAAGTGTGGTTTCACAAACATCAGCACAGCTCACATCAAGAAGCCATAATTAGCTCTGTTCATTGACATACTCAGACAACATAAATTACAGATCACGTTTAAATATCTGTCCAACAAAACAGCTGAGCAACCATCCAAACCCAAAGGAATAATTGTTAATATATTCCACAGGTAGAGATCTGCTATTAGTTACAGGAAGTAAGGTATATAGTTTCAGTAATGGTTGTTTTAACCGTCACAGTCCCACACGTATGAGAAATTTATTCCACCACCGTATCCGAGCACACGTGGTTCAGCGTCTCATAACTCAACCCACGGCAAAACCCACCAGGTACAAACTGTGGACATCAACATACTTAAACCTTTGATGGTTTCACATAAACACACTGCAATGGCTGATACAGGCAAAAAATTTCCATGTTCCATGCTGCAATAAAACAGGATTTTCCAAAGGACTATTAAGAATCTTTACCTTTCCTTCTCTGCCCCTTCACCCTCCCATCCCCACCTGAAGTGGGGAGGTGGTGTAAATACACACACATACAGAGATTGAAAGAGCCTGCATTGCCCTCCCACGCATGACAGTGACTCACTGAAACCCTGGAGCTGTACCTTAAACACAATCACATTTTAAGGTTTGACCAAAATTTAACTTGAATTTAGATCACCCAAAAGTACCGGCTCTGAGGTTTGTCATTACTAAACTGCATAAGCGAAAATGACAATTTATCTTTTATATAAATCAACTGGAAAAAGCAAGAAGTCCTCCACTTCTTTTGAGAATGTGGTAAACCAAAATCGTTCACCTGTATTTGGATGGCTGAGCAGCAGTAACGTTAATTTACTGGTGACACCCATAAGCCACAGTCTGGTCCATGCATACAACCTGAGAGCTGCAAACACCTACAGAATGCCAAAATCTATCATTACCTGGAGGCAGCAAGGAATGAAACCTGCATGGATTGCCCAGCCTGCTTTGGTTTCACTAAAACACCACATCTTGTTTTTACTGTGCTTATGATCTACTCATACAAGGGCATGGAGTGATAGAACAAGAGGAACAGCTTTAAACTGAAGGAAGGTAGGTTTAGATTAGAAATTAGGAGGAAATTCTTCCCTGTGAGGGTGGGGAGGCCCTGGCACAGCATTCCCAGAGAAGCTGTGGCTGCCCCATCCCTGGAAGTGTCCAAGACCAGGTTGGATGGGGCTTGGAGCACCCTGGGACAGGGGAAGGTGTCCCTGTTCATGGCAGGGGGTGGATCTGGATGGGCTTTAAGGTCCCTTCCAACCCAAACCATTCTCTGATGCTATGATGCAATCAGAATTGCAAACAATATAATTTTTAAAGAATTGGTTTGATTTTAAGCGAACTGTGAGGATTGCCAGGTTCAGTTCTTACACCTGTGTTTTCAACCCTGAGATGGAACAGCAGGAATTGGAAGTCAGAGTCTGAAGATGTCCCATGGCTATCAATCCAGACACCCTGACACAAGAGACAGTAAAGGCTCCTTTTGGAGTTTATGCATTTAGAAAGTAACGTGTTGTAAAATCTGCACATTACTCTGTGAATGCTAAGTTAACAATACTGCTATAAATCCTTAGGAAAAAGTTGTTAATGCATATGCAGTGTATGCATTTTAAAACTCAGTATTTAAATTGTTTTACTATTTTGTCTAAGCAAAGGCACTAATGACCTTCATAATTTTCTGTTGTAAATTAAATTTGCTTTTTTCCAGCTACAGAAGAGCAAAAAAAATTTAATCCCTATACTTCTCTCTGCACCTTCTTCCCCTGACACAGTCTGAGACTGTCATAAATACTTTGTATCTATACTTCTAGCCATCCTCAATCAACATCTTTGAAGATCTTAATCTATATTGAATAAATTATTGCAATTTATTCTTTTCTTCCAGTGGAGCACGACATCTGTGCATCACATTTATGGTTAACTCAAAACCACAACAGTCAACACTACCTCGGTGGGGAAGCCTCCATCCCCCCTTGGAGCACAGCACTCCAAAGATACATTTTCAGGGAAATTTCTCTGACTGATGTGCTGATCCTCAGTACATTGAGAATGGCAATTACAATACACAACTTGGTTTCTTTGTGTCTAATCGAATCTCCTAAATTCTATACACGGGACTAAATACTGCTTAGGACAGGGTATGAGGGATACTCAGTACTCTGTAAAACTATTTTCACAAATTCAGATTAACAAAGGCAAATAAAGCATTGTTAATATTTAATTACAATATGATTTTCTTCCAAAGAAAGGCAAAATAGAAGGGAAAGAGACGCAGAAGAGGTGTGATGGAGAACCAGGGCCACACTCCACCAGGGAAACCACTACAGCCACGATCACCCATCACCAGCAAACCCAATTAACTCTTCCACAGGGTTTGTTCCTCTGTCTCCTCCCTTTAATGGTCCAAATACATTTATAGAAGTTGACACGAGTATGCTGCAGAGTAGTAGGTATTAAATAATTACCTTCACAAAAAGTTTTACATTCTTTTGAGCAGCTCTTTCACCATTAACAGGATTTTTTTAAAAAAGGGAAAATAAAAAAAAAATACAGATCTAATATGAGAGTATAACCTCATATGAGAGTATGCCAGGTTTGCAATTGGATTTGAGAGAAAATTAGTTATTCTGATTTAACAGTTAATTATAAGCTCCCATTTGCCATGTAATTCAGAAGCCTGGAAAAATGAAAGCTGATTTTAACAGAGACTGCTAAAGTTGTTAAATGGTACATTGGCTTTATCCAACTTACTTGCAGCATGTTTATAGTACTTGAAGGATCAACACAGTTTACAGGACTCGACATTTCCAGTGCTGCACCTATGACTGTAAATTTAATAGCACTGATGATGCTTACATTAAGTTTAAATAGATGAAGGATCCTTGATTTAGAGTATCTCTGAGAGGAGAGGGAACTAATAGGTGTGGTAATGGGAGATGTAGCACTATTTTTAAACTTGACAGGAGACATATTAGTTGCTAGTTCCCTATTATAGAAAAAGTCCCAGTCTGGTAATAATGGGCTGGCATTTTGAAATTCCTCCGATTTATTAGGAATATGATGAGAAATGTGCTCCATACACTGAGTTTCAGACCAGTTTCTGTACAGAAAGGTAAGAATTACAATGTGCATTCATGGCCAGTTAAGGAACATATGTATTCATTTTTAAAAAGTCACAAATATTTTAACTAATTTTATTTGAAAGTCACAGTCTACAGTTCATATTAGCTGATTGATTAAAAGCCAAAGCACTTGCTAGAAGACATCATTACTCACTCTGTGAGGTAATAAAAATCACCCTACATGAAAAAGTTGGTTTGTTTTCCCCAGCAAACTTGAAGTAGCAAAACACTAAGTGAAGAGCAAATCACTCTTGTATCAACAAAATTTGGGATTGAGAACTTCAACTGCTCTTGTACAAAAGCTGGAATTGCAAGAGTTAATTTAAACATTAATTTAAACATTAGGCTTGGTAGCCTGAGATGTTTGGCAGCAACACTTGAGTGGGCACAAGCCAGATTTATTTTGCAGTCAGAAGGTATCCCTTTGAATATGTGATGAAAGGATCTGCATCTTCAGTCACACCTTGAGTCCACGAAGAGGATGGAATGAGATCTACTGTCAAATCGAGTTCAACTGTGAAATCAGGGAGGGGTCCCACACACAGGAGCAATTCTGAGGGCAGCTGGCCAGAAAGCCAACCCTGTCCTGGGCTGCATCCAAAGCCATGGGGGCAGCAGGTTGAGAGAGCAGATTCTGCCCCTCTGCTCCCATGAGATGCCACCTGCAGAGCTGCATCTGGGTCTAGGGTCCTCAGTAAAAGAGGGATGTGGACTTGGTAAAGCCAGGCTGGGAGAGCTGGGGGTGTTCCCCTGGAGAAGAGAAGGCTCTGGGGAAACCTTAGAGCCCCTTCCAGGGCCTAAAGGAGCTCCAGGAGAGCTGAAGAGGGACTGGGGACAAGGGATGGAGGGACAGGACACAGGGAACAGATTCACACTGACAGGGTTAGATGAGATATGAAGACAAAATTCTTCCCTGTGAGGGTGGGGAGGCCCTGGCACAGGTTGCCCCATCTCTGGAAGTATCCAAAGCCACATTGGGCAGGGCTTAGAGCAATCAGGGATAGTGGAAGGTATCCCTGCCCATGGCAGGGGGTGGAACAGAAGGAGTTTTACGGTCTCTTCCAACCCAAACCATTCTGTGATGCAAAGTTCACAAGACATGTAAGATTACTCCACAATTTATTTCAACCACGATGGAAAATGGACTTCAAAAAGGGGAGCCAAATGTACCTGCCATGCTTTACACCTTAAGACCTGCAACACAAGCAATTTAAATGACAGTTATGAGGATTTTGCCAACCTATAAAATCCTTCACCAAGGGAAGACAATAAATGATCACATTATTGTTTGTTTATAAGATGCAACATTTAAGTACTAGATCCATACAGAAGTGTGGGTATGACACTCTTGTGATTCACTAAGTAACTTCAAGGATTAAATGCTACCTGTACAAAAAAGTCCTCAGTTTCAAATATTAAGTACTAAATTTCAACAAATGCAATAATATTTTGGTCTTTCACTTGCCCAACTCTTTTCACCTCAGGAGAGAGCTGAACCAAGGCTTCACGCTATGAAGCCACGAGAACAGAAACACCTCTCATTAACTTCTGTGCAGTCAGCACCACGTTATGGCTTTCAGAAACCCCTCGGAAGCTCGCAGAGTCAATAGCAAACACCACACAACACTGAACGAGGGCTTCATACAGCACTAAACATATTTTTCCATGTTAACAATATTTATATCCTATTTCCAACTTGACATGCAGATGATATGTTACCCACATCAATTTATAAAACTAGCACAATGGGAGTTGCCAATTTGATTTAGTGGTGCAGCACCCTGTTTCCTGTAAATAATTTCCCTACCAGGCTTTCACTAAGCCCTCTGAAAGGGCTCTAAAAATATTAAAGGCTGCAGATTCTGGCCAAAATGCTTTCTGACAGCTCACTGCAAGTGTTCCCCAGCATCTCTGCTGACCCAAGAATAGCAAATTTAATGACTTAAGTCACTTGTTTCCATCCTCTTGTCTGCAGAGCTTGCAAAACACTTCAAGGATTGGCTTAAAGCAATGAAGAAACGTGTATTCATACATTTTATTTTACTTCACAAGTATCAGAAAGTTAAGGGGTCTGCCTCCTCCACTGGGAAGTATCTATGGATACACACATTGCAGAAAGCTGAAAAACACTGACACAAGTTAAATAAACATGTCTGGTATCATCTGCCAATTGAAATGGTGAGCATTGCAGGAAATATTTGTTTTCCATGAATAAAAGCGATACACAAGCATCTCAAAACAATCTGTTTTGGAAGGTTATTTTAGTTGTTTTGTAAACAAGTTTAGGTTCTGAGCTGATGTTTTCAAAACAGATACTGCAAAGCGAATAAATATTCATGTCTGGGGGAGACCCTAACAGACATGAAACAAGTGTGGCCCTTTTTAGCAGTGCCACAGATAAAGCAAGGCAAGGACACTCACAGAGGACATCAAGATGTAAATTTTTTCCTTGAAGTTTCTCAGATGGCTGAAAAGTGCCATTAAAATCATTATGCTCAAAAAAGCAGGGGCCTTAAAACCTTGGCTTTTATTGCACATAAGAAATTCTGGCTATAACCCACCATCAGCACTGCAGTCTTTAAAAAAAAGAACTAAAAACAGGGATTTTTTAAATTTGACTTCATTATAAATCACTAAGTTATCAGTACAACTCACTTAGGATTTCAGCTTTAGGGTCGCTTGGGAATCATTTCTGCACCTGTCTAAAAAGAGTCTAAAAACCATTTACTCTGCTTGAGCAACTGGCCACACTTGGAACTTTTCTTCAAAACCTGAAAGTCCTTATCAAAATAAAACATCCTGCTCAACTAAACCAAAATTATGCTGTCACTTAGCTACTTCCACTTATACCACCACAGAACCTGCAGAACCCAGCACATTCCTCCCACACACTGGTACAACACTAAGAATCACAGAATAGTTTGGGTTTGAAGAGACCTTAAAGGTTATCTTGTTCCAACCCTGCAGGCAAGGACACCTTACACTAGGCCAGACTGCTCCACACCCCACCCAGCCTGGCCTTGAACACTTCCACGATTGGGAGCTCAGGAACATTAAGTATGGTTTATAATAGCCAGGACTACAGGAGTGCAGAGGAAAAAAAATATTCACTGCAGGGCTCAGAGCTGAAGAAACTATTTTAAGGTCATTACTGGAAGATCCTAACTATTTAAACTTTAGCTGGCTATTAGTAGGTGCTCTTGCTGACACTGCTGATAAAAATCCCAGAAATACCATTACAAGGCAACGCAAGAAACCGCTCACACCTCACGCACGCAAAGTCTGTGCTTAATATTCCCACTTCTTCATTTCAAAGCCACAAAGATCCCAGGCTTTGCCAGCAAGTTAAAGAGCTGTTCTGACTCCTACTAAAGACATCAGGGTTGTGCAGTTACTCTGGCCATTGGGAAATTTTTGGCAATACCACTAGTTAAGCATTCACAGCAGCCATAAGCAGCTCTTGGAGGTCTGGACACCAGCAGAATAGGGAGAGTTTGGGAATACCTCTGTAATCAAGGCAGTGTTACCTCACAACAGTATTTCATGTGCAATCAGACCCACAGCAATGCTACAGCTGAAACTCCTGGTTGTTTTTTATGTACAAAGGACATGGACCTGTTGGAGTGGATCCAAAGGAGGCCACGAGGATGCTCTGAGAGCTGGAGCCCCTCAGCTCTGAATCCAGGCAGGGAGAGCTAAGAATGTTCACCTGGAGCAGAGAACGCTCTGGGGAAACCTTAGAGCCCCTTCCAGTGCCCAGAGGGGCTCCAGGAGAGCTGGAGAGGGACTGGGGACAAGGGGTGGAATGACAGGACAAGAGGGAATGGCTTCAAACTGATAATAGAGTGAGATTAGAGATTTGGAAGTGCTTGGGTTGTGGAGGTAACATTAAACCTATATTCAGTTATCTATTTATGCTGTGATTTTCAAAAATCACTTTTAGTAAGTGGATCTGAAGCCAAGAGAGGCATTACATGGGCCTTTCCACAGAATGAATGGTGCAGGTCTTTCTAAATCTTTTCAGATCCCATCTTCCCATCAGTGTTTAAGAAGAGACTGATCCCACAAAGCTTTGTCAGCAATAGATACTTGAAGTTGCTTATGAAACTGATTTAGCCCCACATTTAAAGCAGAAATAAATCTGGAAGACACTCCACTCTCCCACTTTGACCACTGGAGATAAAACATAATTGAGAGAGGGAAAAGGGCAGGAAGAGGAAGAATAAGTTCCCTCCAGAAAATATACATGGTGGAAAAAAACACAGACAGGGTACCCAAATTAAGCAATACCAAGCAAATGTTTTGAGAAAAAGGAATTATTTCCACCTATCTGCATTGATCACACACATGCTTCCACTGACAAGAACCTAATCCAGACTCTGCCTGTTCATCTCAAAGTGGTTATGAAGCCATGTGTGAGGTGCATTCAACATCCTCTAAGATGAACAGAATCTGTTTTGCATGCCAATATCCTTGGAGAGAGCAATATTCATGCAAGATGATTCAAGCTACTCTTCAGAGCTGCATCACTCTGCCTCCCCATTGAAGCTCTGAATGAGCATGGGCAAGAGACATCCATAAACCATTTTTCCTAGAGTCTATACACAGTTGGTTTCTTAACACTCACGGAAACATCTTCTTGGGCATTAACAGAATGACTTAGAAAAAAAGTCTGCTTTTTCTCTTTAGAGCTGAGTTTCTTTTCAAGCTGTGTAACACCACTTGATATTTAGTTTAGCTACTCAACCAAGCATCAGCCTTCAATGTATCCAAGGTGCAGAATGGTTGACTAACACAGACCATTTCACTTGTTTGGGCTTATTTACAAATACCACTTACATACTGCTGGCATTTATAATGACACCTGGGATGTTGCTGACACACCACTACGTTTGTAAAGTTGGAGTCTACAGGCACAGTGGATTCTAAGAAACGTGCTGGGAAATACACACAGCGTTTCCTTTGACTGTAACTAGAATGGTTATTTTGACTATATCCTATCTGAATAGGGAAAAGAGCTTCAGAAACAAGGTTTAGCAAGGCTAATCCCCCACTGATTTTCTTATCACTCAACACTATTTCACTCAATTACTTTTGTCAACAATTTTCCCAAAAATTTCCTCCTGACCACATTACAGGGTTGCTTAAATTATACCGTAGAGACACATTCATGCATACACAGAATTTCACATATTTCTGACTATTGTTGCCTACTGACTTGTTATTCCAAAGCCCACAGTCTCTAAATACTACACTTCAGTCCAAGAAACCTTGACACAGCATTTGATGACAGAAAAATACTTGGTTTGGTTTTGTGTGTATATAGGCAGACTCTAAGGAATTTACCTTACAATGGAAACAAAAATGGAATATAGATGATTTATTCAGCTTTGCAGTGCCAAAAGAGTCCTAACCTGTATTAACATGCCCCAAGCCCAGAAGTGTCCAAGGCCAGGTTGGACAGGGCTTGGAGCAACCTGGGATGGTGGAAGGTATGCCAGCCCACGGCACGGGGTTGAAACTACATCGCTTTTAAGGTCCCTCACAACCCAAACCATTCTGATTCTAAAATAAAGCAAAGCACTAGATCTGTGCACATGCTCAAATTGCAAGCAATTTGTAAGAAAAAACTTGGATTCTCACACAGAATACAATATAACTTCTAACCAGACATTGACGATTGTTCTGGTTAAATATGCTTTAAACAACAATTCTATCTCCTCCCTCCAAACCCTAAATCGTACTACACCTTCTGCCTGGGGTTTTCCCATTATTAACAACAAGAGGTTTCATTTATCTGCTTTTATCCAAAAATGCTGAAGAGCTTAACAAACATTAATTAAACCTCACAACACTCCTGTGAGGTAGGTAGGTATTGTTATCTCTGCTTTACAGATGAGAAAACTTGAATTAAAAATTGTGATTTACACCATTTCCCAACAGTAGCTTTATAATAAAACCAAGAGCAGAAGAAAGGAGTAGTGACTTGTATGTCCCTACTCTCAGTCACCACAGTACACATTCTCTTTCAAACCAGCAGGACTTTACTTGACACTTTGCCACATGTGAGAAAAATATTCTGAAAAACAGTGTTAGTTTATCATTAGCATCATCCCTTCTAAGAAAATACAGACAAATACATCTTTTACCCAGATCATACTTCCATTATTTCATTATGAAAATGAGACAAAATTGTATCCTCTTCATCTGGATAGCTGATGAATTCCATCTTCAAAAGATCCACACTTCTTGAAACCATATGAATTGTTTCTCATATGACTGAATCCCTAATTTCCTCTTTTCATTTACGTTTCTTAACAATTTCTATTTTTTCCCTATTCTCTTGGCTTCTTTTCTCAATATTTCATGTGGTACTTTCCTTTCCTTAGTTCTACATCACCTTTTTTTTTTTCTTCATCTTTAAACTTTTTTTATGATGCAACAAAATTTACACAGGATTGACTTACAAACAGCACATCAATTACTACCTTGATGATCACATATCAGTTTTTCCTATCTCAAACTATTCTCACTTCCAACCTGTGTATGAACATGTCTTCCACATCTCCTATCTGACAATCCACAACCTCAAGTACTCTTCTCTTTGCCCATTCTGCCATATTCCTCATTAAGAAACCTCCAGTTTGAATACATTCATTTTTCAGTGTTCCAGAAGCAAAAGATTCATGGTCCTCTTGCCTTATTTTCTTTGTCTCACTTCCCTGTCTATCTGTCCTCTATAAAAGTGGCAGTCTCTGCTGTTTTGTAAGCTAAGGTGGCACAACAAATGGTTCTAGATGGACAGGGAGACAACTGAAGTTAAAGAAACTTGTTTTAAAATAAAGTTGATAAAAGTTTTTTTTTTGACAAAACAACTGTTAAATGTTTTTTGAAGTCATATGATTTTCCTATGACTTTATTTCTCTTACTTTAGAATCAGCAGGAAAAGTTAAATTAGACCTTTCTTTTTAAACCACACAAGTTAACACATCTTGTTTGTGCTGCTTGCTCTAATGAAGTGAGCCTACACTTGCCAGTGCACAGTAAAAATAGGTAGCTCTGTTATTCACATACTCTGCAAGCAGCATCTTGCAGGCTCTGAGAAAACTTGCTCTCATCATATGGAGGCTGCAATAAATGTTCAGCCACTGTTTTCTCCTTCAGCTCTCAAAATTACAGCTGGATTCTTTAAGCATTACATGTGATTTCTTGCACTTTAAAGCTTCTGAGCTACTTGAATTGCAAGACGCAGAAGCTCTGCCCACAGACACTTTCTTGCTCCCACTGATTTCATGCTACAGCCAGAAAAGTACCAAATGCTACTTGTTTCGTGGAATTTGCTGGTCAGTGGACACAGCATCCCCACAGCCACTTCAGCTGAGCAGGATCTGTATCTGCCTCTGCAGCACACAAACCCCATCTACTCCTTTTTCATCACTGCACAAAGGTGACATTTCAGAAGAACCTGCTATACCAAAGTATTGTATCATGACAGGCTGAGAGAGCTGGGAGTGGTTCAGCCTTGGAAGGAAAAGGCTCAGGAGAGACCTCAGTACTCCTTCCAGTGCTTAAAGAGGCTCCAAGAGAGCTGGAGAGGGACTTTGGACAAGGGCCTGGAGGGACAGGACAAGGGAGAATGGCTTCAACATTGACAGAGGGCAGGGTTAAATGGGATATTGGGAAGAAATTGTTCCCTGTGAGGATAGCAAGGCCCTGGCACAGGGTGCCCAGAGAAGCTGTGGCTGCCCCATCCTGGAAGTGTCCAAGGCCAGGTTGGATGGGGCTTGGAGCAACCTGGGATGATGGAAGGTGTCCCTGCCCACGGCAGGGGGGTGGAATGAGATGTCCCTTCCAAACCAAATCATTCTGTGATTCTCTAGGTCTAGGAGCATGAAAGGCCAGTGTAAGGAAAATTACAATTTTCCGACAGTTTTTTACTGCTTAGTTACCAGCATGTTATTTAAATTCACAACTTTTACATTATTTTAGAACAAGCATACTAACTATTGGAAAGAAAGAGACATGCTATTGGTTACTATTTGTTTCCATTTCAAGATGCCTTGCTAAAAGTCTCCCCATTTCTGCATGCACAAAAGTCAGGAGTTATTTAACTTCTGTAGGCACAAAAAGCTGCATTTTTTATTTTTAATATCCCCTAAGGTTACCAATTCCTCTGCATTCAGCCATTAAGAAAACTATCTGAAATCCTGTGAAAACTTCAGATATGCAGCACAGATCAGTAAGTCTCATAATGAGAGGCCTCTCAGCACATTAATCTCACTCTTCACTACTGTCATTTACTTCCTGCTTGATTCCCAATGTTTCAGCTTTTCCTTTTTTTTTATTTTGGTGGATTCTTATCTCCAAAGCCACGCAGGAACTGCCGCTGAGCAAGCACTCTCTTCCAATGCTTAAAACCAGGTGGGAATGCACAAAAAATTAGTTTCAGTGAGACTCCTACTCTTTTGTGTTTTTCCCTTTAGATATATCGATGCTATCAGCATTCTAAACACTCACTTTTCCCAAATAGTTTGTGGTGTAAGAATAGAAGATAAAATTGCTTCTGAAATTCTCTAACAATTAATTTTTCACTCTTTATTACGTTAAAAACCCATTTGCCTCTGTAACAAATGCTTTGTGACAAGTATAATAAATTACCCCTCTCTGTGGCAGATGAAAATCTTGAGTGAGACTTGGTTCTGCTCTTCTGAAGCCCCTCACTGGGCAACATCAGACCGAAGCAAGAGCACGAGTTTCTTGGGCATCAGAGCAACACCGGGAACATCAGACACCAAAGCGTGTGTAGGTGTATTAGCAGTCCTACCATCCATCTGTCAGAAATCTTCGATGTTCCTGCACATCACCCACTGGCAGAGCTGTCTGCCAAGCAAAAATATTATGAAATGTTCATTATATCCTCAAATCTCCCCCCCTTCCCTAGGAGGAAATGGAAAAACCTGTCTCTCCACACACACAGGCTTCACATTCGTTACCAAGAAACGGTGAAAGACTTTCAAATTCACCCAAAAAGAAAATCTACCAAGAAACCAGGACTGGGAATTTAGATTTATTTGAGCAAACTTAACTTACCAGAGGATATGCTGACTTCTAGTTCACATATATCTCATTTTTAAGGTACGTTAAAGACAGAGTTTACAATTAACTGAACAGACAGCGTACAAAAGGCTTTTAGAACTACACCATATGGTCGAGGGAAAGGAACAATCTGGACTATCCACATTTCAATCTGCAGGCTTGTCCACCTCTATAACACATTGTATTGCTGTAATAAAATATTAAGATAGAATTTTAGAAGTGAAAATATCTATCTTTTGCACTACCAGGGAGCAAGGCATCCTACAGTCTAGTGCATTTAATAAATATTTTAACTTTTATGATTTTGCCTTGCTGAATCAGATATAGTCAATAAAATTCCCAATTCATTTAAAACTCTAGTTCCAGAAGGATATGGGTGGGTATTCATCTTATGCTTCAGGGAAATAAAAAATACCAGTTTACATGGGGTATACTGGCAGCAGTTAATGTAACAGATGACACATTCTTGGAAATTAAATAAAAGCAGAAAGAAAATAGCCATTGTTGCTCAGTGAAGGACTAATCACATGGTCACAGCTGGAACCAGTGTAAATCATTCATTAATAAAATTCTGTTGTAGTAGTCACTTTTCTTCTGCTTTTCAAATGCCAATAGAAAAAAAGACCTCTTTCGATTCTTTGCAGAATGGAGACACTTACAAGTATTTCATAGGAACTCTTAAGCTTACTAAATCTTTACAGAAAAAAAATGCCTGCAAGGAAGGTATTGTTAGTACCAAGGAAGTATATAAATACTTTTCTATTTTACATATAATCCCAGAACACAGTCCAAGGAGATACTTGCTTCACTCTGTACTAGCCCGAATTCTGATCACACAGAATCCAAATCTTGAGGAAAAAAAAAATTATCTGAAGCCTTTGTAAGGCTCATTTTATAACGTAAAGAATATAAATGCAGCCTTGTGAGTCAGATCCCTCAACGTGAACTAGAAAGTTGCACTAGATGAAATGCAGGCACTCCACAGAGATCATGCAATACTCAAGTATTCCATGATTACATACTCTTGGATAGAGGTATCATAGGCTCATGGCCAACTCTGCCCAGAGCAGGAGGTTGGACTAGGTGGCCTCCAAAGAACAGTTCCAATCTGAATTACCCCATGACCCCATGTTCTTTTACACTATAGATTTCTCTCTTGAGCTGTGACACTTATTTTCTCTTTAAAAAAAAATATATATAACAACTGTTTCAAGTTTTGTGTTTCATTGCCACCAATAGCAGGAAAAAGCCTCACAAATCTGTATGACTTCGCAGGTAGTGAGTTATTTAATCACAAAAGTCAGATCATACCCTGCAATTACTTTGAAAGCAACCTCCTGGTATCTAAATTCTGGTATGTTCAGTGTCCTACTCACAACACCACAGGATAAGAGGCCTGTTTTTCTACTCCTTTTGGAGAAACTACCGAGCACAGCAAACCTAGAGTACACCATTTGATGCTTTAAACTGCCACAATATAAATTAAATGGGATGGATTTTCCTCCACTCCAAAAGAAAAAAAAAAAAAAAAAAAATCAAAAACCCCCCATTCCTCATCATCTGGTACAAACACAGCAAGAACAGAGCATTTAAAATTGTCAATAATTCCTTTAATTGAAAGTTTTCTTTGAATTTAAAAGCTAAAAATATATTATCTCCCTCATTCTGTGCCTACTAAGCAGTCTGAGCAAAGACTTAAAGCACCCTGGCTTGAGAGGATATTTGGGTTTTACTGCCGAGCCTGCTAAGGACTTCTCAAATCTCCCCCAAGCCAGGGACCCCGGGAACACAGCAGCATAAGCCTCGTGCAGCCGGTGGGGACGCGCCGGTGCAAACTCCAACACATGCTTACATTTCCACAAGATCAAAGGCTCAACTGCTCTGCTCTTCAGTTTACTGCAGTTATTCCTACCTCACAGTGACATCCTCAGCAGAGGGAGATGCTTGATGGAAAACTGGTTCACGTTAAAAAAAAAAATAGAAAAAAAGAAAACCCCCCCAGTTTTTGAGTAATTAACTTCAAATGGGATGACGTGACAGTTCAAAGCACTGTCGCTGCTAAGAGCATTACTTGCACACAGGAGGAAATCACTACCTAAAAAAACCTGAATATGTAAATGAAATGTAGCAATTTTGTCAAATTCAGAAGCAAAAACCACCCCTAAATATCGTGTTAATTTCTAATAATTGTTAATATTTTAACAGTTATCTGTGTACTCTTTGTCAGAACAGGTAAAATCAGAAGGCAGGAAAGCAAATTGAGCATGGAAGTGCTAAAGAAAAATCTGTACCTAAAGCAACAGCAGAAAACATCAGCTCTCACACATGCACAGGCCATGATGCAGACAGGCAGCTTTTATATAAAATACCATTTTCTGCTCTTCCTCTCTACAAATAATAAAAACAGTGCCTTTTTACTAACGGAAAAATGCAGTAACACAGATCCTGACTGGCCAGGACCCACAGGTTAAGTTTCCTTCATGTTGTTTGGTGATGTGTTTCCATTTCAATAAAATTATATTTTTATTTTTACATAAAAGCTGTTGAAAAGTGTGTCCAACCAACTTAGGACTTTTGTCCAGGCTGAGCCCCCCAGCTGCTCCTCATCAGACTCTCTTCCCCAGCTCCATTCCTTTTCTCTGGACACAATCCAGCCCCTCAATGACCTTGTCATGAGGGGCCCAAAAGTGAATGTAGCATTTGAAATGTGGCCTCACCCATGCCAAGTATATTATTTTAATTGCTTCCATGCCTAATTGGCACTATCTGGAAGTTCCCAGCAGCCAGGTGAGGTCATCATTCAGGCCATTGGGCTTGCAGCTGTACCTCCACCAAGCAGCACCAGACACAGGGGCCCACAGCTCTGCACTCTTCTCATGGCCAGTGACAATCAGGAAAGGCTAGCAGCATAAAAAAAAAAAAAAAATCCAACTTCTGAACATATACAACTAATAATCATTTTTCCTCACTGAAAACCCAGTACCCAGCTCTAGGTAGACTGGTTCTTTCAAATGAAGTGTGACAGGGTAAAAAAAAAAAAAAAAATTAAAAAAAAAAGGCAGTATTTAGTTCAACTAGGAAACATATGACAGATACAAGCTAAAGTTAATGCTAGGAAAGCTAAAATTTATCTTTACTAATCCCTCTCAATGGAAACAATAGGACAGAATTAAAAATGACAAAGTTAAGATGAGGGAGTACATTTGGGGGAGGTAGGAAAGGGAGACACAAGGAGGCCCATGAGGAAGGGCTGCTGCCACCTCACCTAGAAAACAGCAATTTATTTCCATCAGCTCTTTAGATCACTGTAATGACTTTTTCACATAGACAAGCATCAGAATTATTAATGTCAGTGGCTATTACCCAAGTATGCACACAATAAACAAGTTCAAGCATTTAAACTTCTGGGCTGATTTACACTTTAAGTCAGAAGTAGCAGTCATCTATACTGAAAGATCACAATCAAGTTAATCCCTTTAGTTTAGATCATTAAGGCATAAAAGTCCTCACTAGAGTTATATAAACGAAGATATTCACAGAAAAGAAATAAATATTTCCAAAACATGCTGCTCCTCTGCAACAGAAGAGAAAGTACTGCAGAAAGAATGGTGCTGGGTGAGAGACAGGACAGTGAAACTGCCCCAAGAGTGAATTTCACACTGTAGGGAGCAGTTGATTAATATTTTTGACAGTAACAGAATAAAGAGGGGCTGGGCTTAATCAAATTGCTGCTTTACAACCTAAATCTTATTAAATTTGTATCATAACTTTGTAATTGTGTATTAAAATGTGGCTCATGTTAGGCAGCAAATAGCTTTTAAGTAAATGCTTTGCTCTCTTTAGCAAGACAAATCTTCAACACCAACTTTAAATACCAAAGCTGTCTCTCACTCAAATGCTTTCAGGTTTGTTTTTCTTTCCTCCTGTTGTATTCAAAATATGCAGACTTGGATGCCTATAACTTGCACATAAACCTGAAATATGGCATTTAAATCCCTTCATTAAAAGCTAAGCACTCCAAGGGGCTGAAGACAAAAGCTGGAGCAAAGGCAACTACTCCCTCAACCAGGACCAAAGAGGATTTACTCCAAGAACCAAACCCAGAGCTTGGGGTGTCTCATTCTTGCATTTCCAAGGTGACACATTGCTGCTCTGTGATTTACCATGAGGTTGGTGAAGTTTCTTTGAGAAACCAAAACCAAGTGGCAAGCTTGGGTACAGGGGGGTACTCTCAAAACGCTCACAGCATCACTTTTCATCTTCTAAGACATAAATTCATGTGATCTTTGAACAACTATTTATTTCACACCAAACCAGATATCTCCCTAAAGCTTACCAATACAGCCTGCAGGCATATTTCTTAAATAAAAGTACTGAATCCTTGTATACTTAGAATTTGCATAGCAAAGGGATGAATCAACTATCACAGAAGTAGTAACACTGTACCAACTGCTCACCTCTTGCAGAACTAAAAATCCCCTGTTTACAGGGTTTAGGTGGGACTCTACAAAGTGCTTTTCCTCATGTTTCACAACTGTGAGGAATAATTTTCTTGCAGAATTCTGACAACTGCTGTTCAGGCTGTTCAATGCATCAGTTATGTTCATGGCATTTATACTTTGCATGTATAAAACTCTTTACTTGTAGATTTTATTTATTTCTGCCTAAAGGTTACTGGGATTCTACATCTCATGTCAATTAAATTACATCAGTAAGGCAATTATTTTGTTGGAATGTTCCAAATAACTTTTTGCACTAATTCTTGCTGCAAAAAAAAAAATTGTTTTTTGTTATAGAGATGCTTCAGTTTTAACAAATCTAGCAAACTATGGGATTTCCAGCAGCACCTAAATGATTAGTAAAAGAAATATAAGGTGCTACATAGGGCTACATTTGACAGAATTAAATCACTTTGCTGCTCTAAGTGCTCAGAAAATAAGTAGCTATATCTGAGAACAGGGAATGAATAAAAGGTGTGAATTCCGTACATTTGTTAGAGCAGAGGAGTAACTTTTTTTTTAACCAGAAGAACCAGAAACAAGTAAATAGTGGAGGAAAGTCCAGCAGGAAAGATTCTGCTCACGTGACCATTTGAGAAATATTTAAGGTTAAATTAATTTATTTTACGTTACGAGATCATAATTAAAGCTTTACAAAACCTACTAGCAGAGATTTACTGAGAAACTGTGATGGAGGCTACCAACATATGATACACTATCTCCTGTGATCTAAAAAAATTCTTATCTGCTACAGAACAGAAGTTAAATGCCAGTTGGCTTAAAATTTTCTAAGAAAAGGCTGTTTTCCAGAAAAACACGTGGCTGAAATAGGGCTGCTGTTAACCAAAGGCTTCTAAAAAATACACCAGGTCTGCTTCTGCCAGCCTCCCTCGAGCTGCACCTACTCACATGAGAACTCCCAGAACTGGGTTTACATGGAATCGTCTACGTGTCATATTATATATTTTGATGTATTATATAATATTCATTGCATAATAACATTGTCACCTGGTTTATGTTTACAAACAAGTATTATATACACATGCATATTCTTACATAAGATGATGAACAATACCTGTTCCAAACATGTCCCAGCTTTAGATTCGTTCTCCACACGAAGCTACCAGCACTGTCCCATGCAAACACTGGCACAATGGGATCTCCTAAACAGAGCCATGACAACTAATGGAATTACACCAAAATACTATGACCTATATTTATATTGGGGATAGTCTTACCACAGTTCTTAAACACTTGCTCTGCAGCTCAGGAATTAGCTGTATCTCCTCAGCCCTGCTACAGTATAATTTGTCATGTTGATATTTTGCCTTGCCTGGTGAAAAACTCCTCCCACTCTTATCCTCCACTGGAGGTAGCTCAGATTTAAATTGGCTTAAATACAGCTCAGGTAATATATAGTCCCATGATCTCTTTTTTCCCCCTAATATCTTATTATAACTCACCAAAACCAACTAGAAGGTCTTTAGGGTTCCTTCCAACCCAAATCATTTTGTAATTCTGTGAAAATAATTGTAATTAATATTAATAATTACGTTACTTCCTTCCATCCCCAAGTGGAAATTTATGGTTCTTTTGCTAAGCAGAAGTCAAACCTGATAACCCAGGGAGCTTTCATATGAAGACTTCACATGAACATCTTACAGATAAAAAAAGAAAAAGTTCTACTTCTTTGCCCCCAAATTCAGCTAATACAAGGCCACCCACCTGCTCACCACATCTCCAAGCACGGAATATTTGGCACAAGGAGGCTCTGCACAGACCCAGCTTTTACCTTATTTTTTACCAGTCTTGCTATATTTACAAGAATATCCAACAAAACATTAAGACTCCTGAAATAACAAAATGGTTAAACTTTAAGGAGCCTGCATGCATGTGCTTTAAAATATACATGGTAAAATTATACATCTAATTATATGTATACACACAGTACATATTTTTAAATGTATTACAAATTACACACACAAAAAACTACTCCTACCCTGCTGCTATTATCATTTACTTTTTATTTAAACCAAAGTTCTTACACCTGTGGTTTCAGGGAACACAGCACCAACACCCACTGTACCAGAATGCCAGGGAAAGTCAATTCTAGTCAAATATTTCCTTTTGACTGAAGTGCAAATCGCCTGAGCTGAATGTGTACAAACTAATTAGCAAAGCAGGTATCCCCAAGCTGTGAGCAACTTCTCACTCCTCAGGCTACCCAACAGCCAATACTTCACCACTTTTAATGACCATCATCCTACAAACAACCAAATCCTGCTCAGCCAACGAAATCTGAAGATTTTCAGAGACGTTCTTAATGTTCATTATTAATACTGAAGTGGAAGTTAGCACTTACAATATTTTGAAGAACTACCCCCACTTTTGTGCTGGAATCACCAGAGGTATGATCATGGTATGCAAATCCCATTGGATTAAATGCCCTCATCAAAACATCTTATAGGTACATTAAAAATTGAAAGGGCATAAACAACTCTGGCAGCTCGGAGCTCGAGTTGGTGATCTTCGCAATTCATAAACATCGACACTTGGGCAGGTTTGCAGGGGAATACAACTAATTATTATCTTTTGCTTAAGGGCATGTACAGTGAGCTCTGCAGGTACTGCCACTGCTTTTAGCCTAATGTATTGCCTCTTCAAGTCTTTCAGTATAAGAACTCGCTGCTGTTCTCTAAAGCATTTCCAGTGTTACCAAACTGCTTTATATTCAAAGAGAACACACTGAACCTTCTGAAAGATGTTGCTTAGGAAGAAGCAGCAGTTACAAAATGTACTTGCAAATAGTGATTTTATATTGTTTGCTAAGAGACAAAATCATGGAATGGTTTGGGTTGGAAGGGACCATAAAGTTCATCTCATTCCAACCCCTGCCATGGGCAGGGACACCTTCCACTACCCCAGCTTGCTCCAAGCCCCATCCAGCCGGGCTTGGGACACTGCCAGGGATCCAGGGGCAGCCACAGCTTCTCTGGGCACCCTGTGCCAGGGCCTCACTACTCTCCCAGGGAGGAATTCCTTCCCAATATCCCATCTCACCCTGTCCTCTCTCAGTGCAAATCCATTCCCCCTTGGTCACTCCATGCCCATGTAAATTGTCTCTCTCAATTTTGTTGGCTCCCTTCAGGTACTGGAAGTTCGCAATTATATCACCCTGAAGTTTCTCTTTTCCAGGCTGAACAATCCCAACTCTTAGCTTTTCCTTGTAGGAGATTCACTCCATCCCTCTAATCATGTTCACCTGTCAGTTAGCACACAGTTTTTTGACAAAAATGTCAATGCTTCATAAAACACAAAAAAGTGCAAGTCAGCAACTTTTTATGTAAGCAGCTTAACTTTTCAAAATTTTTAAAACATCTACCTCAATGACTGATTAAAAACAAAATCACCTTACAATTTATCCACTGTGAATTTATGCATTGATGGCACTAAAAAAAGCGGGTATTTTGGGACTGGAAAAAGGAGGTAAAGCATAATTATTCAAACTAGAAGATTCTTAAGTTCAACCATCCATGGTAAAGTGACCACCAAAATCCTAATCTTGAAATAACAGAGCAAAAATTGCCCCATAACACAACTGGGGAGAGAACACTATCCACCAGCACCACCAGTGTAGCTCTCTGAATACTCACCTCTGGGTTATTTCACTCCAATTTTTGATTAGCTGATATCAAGTTTTGAGGTGCACTTAGTCTCAAACTGTGGGGAATTTTAGCCATTCCAAAAAGATACTAAGAATCCTGTTTGCAATCCTATGAAAATGATCACTCCAGGCAATACTTTGGGTTCTTAACATTTCACTTCAATGCAGAATATGGCCCAAGTAAGACTAACTCAGTATTTTCCACTCAGAGCTGTAAACCCCACTTTCATTTCTTCATGTAAGGGATTGGTATGATTGGTAAGGAACAGTTTCACTACTACAAATAATGAGGCAGCAAATTATAGAAAATGAAAACTTCCTGAGCACACTAACAGCCTCTTCAAATACTATTTGTAATGTTTTTTCATTAACTATTTCCTCACTAAATGGCTTTTTGTTTTTAATTTAGCTTCACAGATATGCCAGGCTTCTAAATAAAACATCAGTTCAAAGACTGAAGACATTTTACACGTGGTTTACAGCTAATGAATTCCCAAAGTTGAAAGAAAACATTGCAAAGAAGTTAGTTAAAAACAGTAGTGAGATTCTGCAAATAGATTCAAGTCTTCAAAAGAAAATCAGTCACTGCATGCAGCTTTAAAGCAGGTCTTTCAAGTTAGGATTAAACTAAACCTTTATTTAGTGAAATGACACTAAATAAAAACAGTACAAAAAGACATAAGTGTAAAAACAATAACAATCATCCTCAAATACCCTGGGTTTGGTACAAGAATCTCTACAGGTTCCAACAGCTCTGCTTGCAAGTGTGAGTTGGGGGCTCTGCTCATTTAGGTTGTGTTTTCATGACTTGACTAGATATGCTTATTGAAAATAAATAGAACAATCACTTCTTTGTGATGGGGAGCAGCAGCAGGTGGAAGAGAGGCCCACACTTTAATTACTGGCAAAATAACACACAAGGTTAAGCCAAAACTTCTTAGTATGTATTGCAATAACACTTGATACATTGTTATCTCTGATGCCCAAATTAATGTTTTCTATTTGTTCCTTGACCACAGAATGGTTTGGGTGGGAATGGACTTTAAAGATCATCTTGTTCCAAATCTCCTGCCATGGGCACGGACACCTTCCACTATGCCAGGCTGCTCCAAAAGCCCCATCCCTCCTGGCCTTGAACACTCCCAGGGATGGGGCAGCCACAGCTTCTCTGGGCAAGCTGTTCCAGCAGGTTTTTGCAAATCACTTCAGATGGAGACATCATTTTGGGTAAAGCAGAGCTGAACACAGGTCAGTAAGAGCAGGATGTATCACTAATACTCAGTGGCAGTTAACGCACCAGGTCTTTCCAAACAGCAAGACAAAGCTCTAAGCACAGGGAGCAACAGTATCTGAGAGAGTTTTAGCTGGCAGAGATTAAAAAAAACTCAGAAAAAAGCTTTAGCAACCAAGATAAAGATTTTCAGAAACACACTGATGCTGCTGCCATCTGCAAATCCCTGCCAGAGCATCCACAGTACCTGGGCCGACTCTCTCTAGGTGTGTTTGCATATCTGTGAAACAACACACCTTCCCTTCTGTGTCTGCAGACCCATCCTTTGATCATGAATATAAAACAGCAGCAATCCTTACAAAGGAATGATAATAGCTCACTGCTTTGATACCTATGGCAACATGACTAAAAACAAGCAATTCAAAGAAACAACTAATTCAGTTTAGAGTTATGAAGTTATGAGCTTTTTCTTTTCCTGTGGGCTTTAAGTTATCTGCAAAGCTCTTTCATCCAATTTTGTAAAGAAGTGTAAGTAGCCATTCTGAATTGATTATTACAACTTCAGGATGAGTGACACTTGACTGAAAGAGTAAAAGGATGTCAATCTCCTTTGTTTTCATTTTCAAAGAAGGAACAGGAAAATGTTCTTCTCCCTGCACGCTCTTCTACGCAAAAAAGAAAGCTACAGACTCTGGTTTTGGCCCATGGTCTTGGAGTCCATTCTCCCTCCACTAATGACTAATACATAGAATAATAGGCAAAATTCTTCAGCAGTCTGGACAAAGCAAGCTGAACAAAAAGTGTTATTTTACTAAAATAAACTTGATCCTGCACACAGAATGTCTGCAGGCCCAATTCACCTGTAATCTATAATTTTCCAATGCACAGAAGTTACCAAAATACCATATGGCTGTTCTTTACTGCAGCAATTCAATACCTTCAAGAATGCAGGCATTCACTCAATTTTTTTTTCTTTTTCTTTCTAAAATTTATGTTTGGTCCCAGCAACTCATCTTGTGCCATAAAACGTTTATGGTTTCAACTTGTATGGAAGAGTCCAGCAGCCTTCAGAGATCAAAGGGTCATTCTCACTGTCAAAACTGGAAGTTTCACAATGATAACTTCATTTTCATTACAGCTTCACAAAAGATATAGAAAGACAACTCTTTCAGCTGCCAATAGCCTTACAGACTAAAAACATGCAACCCCAACCAGAAAGTTTTTGCTGACCACAGAACACACAATTAGGTCTTGTCAAATGCTTTCAGTACCATAGAATAACTTATGCATTTTTAAGACTGTAAATAAATTGCCAAAAAGCTACATGACAAAACACAGCTTGTCTGCATAAAAAGTTTAAAAAAAAACCAACCCACCTTTATCTTCTTTCAGTACAGCAGATGAAAGCATATTTTAAGTCATTATTTCCTCTTTAGGCTTCCCCCTCTAGATGCAGGGAGGGGTTTTAGTTTCCATTCTAACCTGAGATGAACCAGTCAGCCCAGAAAGCTCATTCAGTGCTTCAAAACTATCACATTCTAAAATTCAGGGTTTGTTCCACAACTTTGATGCTCCAGGTGAGCCAGGATCAAGAGTTCTGCACAGACTTTAACTCAGTGAGAATATTGCTTCCTACAGATCCACACCCCTATTCTGCTACGGGGTCTCTAAGCCAGTAAAAGTTAAATAACCATAAGTGAAGGGATGTATATAAATAAAAATACACATTTTAATATAAAGTACATATTTTGAAGACTTTGAGCCCATCCCTAAGCAATATTTTTGAATTGTTTGTAAGTGTGCCCGTAAGACATGCTTAGAATTGCTCTGCTATATGAACATATTCATGAAAAATTAAAAAATAAACCCCCCCCAAACAATAAAAGATACAAGACAAAATTGGTATTTTAAGATTTAGTTCTGCAAGAAGTATTCTGACTACACCAGGGTCCTACCAAGCATGTTGTCCCAGCTGAACTGGCAGGTTCCAGCTAGCACCCATCCAGCTGCTGTTCCCTAGCAAACATCTGAGTAACTACCCCTGCATTGTCTCATTAACAAAAACAAGAATTAAGACAGTGTCACCAAATACGCTGAAACAGTGAGTTAATGAGATTACACACTGGAAATCACCTAAAAATAATTATTAGCTGTTTACCAGAATCCTGTGCAATTTCCAGTAGATAATATTCAAATTTAAGTTGTCAGAAAAAAAAACCCTATCAGCCTATGTATAAACAGATATGAGTACAAACCATGCACCATCTCAAGGTCTGCACTTGCCTCTTCTTCTGCATGGGGGAAAGTGTGAGAAAGGGTTCTCATTATAGTCTCTGAAGCACACTCACAGAAGCAACCACACGATTCAAGTGTCTGTGCTCCTTCCTGACTGCTGCTGTTTGAACACAGGATATTGTTGTGCTTTGCACTAAGACATGTACCTCAGATTTTAAAGTGCTGGTGTTTTCATAATTCAGGAAAAAAAAAAGCTTCCAGCAGTAATAACCTACAGAGCAATAGAAGACTTCAAAATATCAGAATAATTTGGATTGGAAGGGACCTTCAAGAACATCTTGTTCCAAATCCCTGCCATGGGCAGGGGATCTTTCCACTACCCCAGGGTGCTCCAAGCCCCATTCAACATGGCCTTGGACACTTCCATGGATCCAGGGGCAGCCACAGCTTCTCTGGGCAACCTGTCCAAGGGCCTCATTGCCCTCCCAGGGAAGAATTTCTTCCTTTCCTGGTTTTAAATTAAGCTTCATCATTTGTAAGCCTCCAATAATTTTGAAAAATTATGTAGGCTGACACCAACCCTCTATTTTTTTTTACCCTTAACAGTAACACTTGGGTACCAAAGCCTACGCATGGAAATCAGTAACATTTATGGAGCCACTTAACTGCACACTGTAGCATAAAACAAGTCACAGATGAACAAGTTGTGTTTACCTACCCAGAATATACCTGGAATAATGAGATACTGGAAGTTGGTCACCTCCAAGGGCAGCACTGGTGGTCTCCACCTGATCTCCACTCACCCCAAAGAACACCCATCTGCCCTCAGGCTCGTGATTGCTTTATGTGTGCTCAAGGTATTTCAGTGTCTGTGCTCCACACCAGAGGAAATTGTGCATAATTAAAGTATTCCAGAAAAAGTACTCGGGTAACTTTGAGCTCCAGTTTCAGAGGAGAAGGTGAAAGTTTCATGGAGTTGCAATGAGACTTGGGCACCTGAATATTTAAACCATTTCTGACAATGGCAGTTCAAAGACTCAAAGTTTTGAAAACCTTATCCTATATAATGCAAATCACAGATGGCTGGACATTAGGAGGAATTCAAAATGCACAATTTTTACAGTTTGTGGTAAAAAAATTACACAATATGTAATATTTGTGTGAACTGAATTTCTTTTTTTCTCTCATCACATCAAGTTCTCTCACTTGGGAGAGGGAGGGAGGGAGGGAGGGAGAGAGAGATACTGTTCTTCCCACATGAGGCTGTTTATCCCCAGCTCAGGACAGGGGTGTCCTTCATGGCCCCTTCCACCTGCTGACACACACCAGAACACAACACTCCTTTATGGTTCTGTGACTGTCATCTCTGCCCAACTCCTGAGGCTACTTCTGTGCAAGAAGCAGTGTCAGAGGCATCACAGCTCTGGCAAAATTCCCCATCGAGAAAGCACTGTGGTGGTTGTAAGCAATTTAAGAAAGAAGGAAGGGCCTGGAGTTTGTTGCTTACTCCTGTATCTCAAACTTAATTAAATTTGAAACATGGCAGAAATTAGGACACAAACAAATAATTAAAACATTAATCATAAATGAATTCACAGCTTAAAAATATAGAGTCCTTGGCATGGATTTCATGTGAGTAGCTGAAAGTCTGTTATTTCCTGTAGCACCTACTCTTCTGTTAAATGCAGTACAGGTTGCCTGATGAATTCAGAAGTTACTGGAAAAGAAAGGGGAGAGAAGGAATGGCACTGACACACCCTATGTCACACCAGCTTGTTTCCTTAAACAGACCACACTTAGAGCGGTTTTAGAGGCACATTTCAACTTGAAGATACAACCAAATTTATTAATTCTCAGTGTGAGGAAAACTAATTTTTCACACCAAAAGTATAAAAAATACAATCTCAATTCACTGCTGACTACAATTAGTTTGAACATATATTGACGGGGGGGGGGGGGGGGCGGAGAGGCAGTGGGGTGTTAAATAAATATATACCTGAATGGCCAAATATTTTTGGTCATCTCTTCCTACTCTGCTGTAGGTCCCAGCTGTCATTTAGGTCTGTCACTCTTTTACAGCCACATGAAGCCAGTCTACTTGAATTACAGGTGCAGCCTAATTGTTAACAGACACATGTCATTCATGATCTTAACATCTCCCACCTCTGCTGCAACCACATGAATCCAGGCTTTGATTAAAAAGGAGAAAACCAGAAATCAAACATGTTGCTAATTGTGTCTCAAAGGAAAGATTCCTTTGACTCCCAAAGCCTGCAACCTTGTCACACTTACCAAACACTGGAAGCACAATGTGAACCGTGCCATCATTTCAGGGCAAGCAGAGTAAAAAATCATTAGTAGGCATCTACTAACACCAAGAATTCCAAACCCATCAAGCCTCTCAAACAGGGAACTCTCTCCCCTTTTCATCTAACAAACACATCATATTTATCAGAAGCATTATTACCTGCATCCAAAAATGGGAGCAGTGAAATACCAGGCGGTGCTGCTTCAGAGGTTTTCACCAAAGCAGTTTGGGAATCTTGGCTATGGATCTCAGTGGTGAGCAGTACCTCTTCCAATCCATCCTATCTGCTCCAGTCCAATGGACAGCTGGCAATGTGCAATTTTCCTGATTGTAGTAGAGTTCTTTAATCTAAACAGAGTTGGGGGGAGAAAGGAAAAGATAGTTTAAGCTCATCTGGTCTAACTTTCTAACTGTTTTAGGTTTAGAAGAGACTAAATGTTGTCCAGAGAGGTTGTGGTCTCCCAGTCCCTGGAAATGCTCAAGACCAGCCCTGGATGGAGCTTGGAACAACCTGGTCTAGTGAAAGGTGTCCCTGCCTGTGGCAGGGGGTTGGAATTGGATGATCTTTAAGGTCCCTTCCAACCCAAACCATTCAGTGATTCTGTGAAGAAGTTCCATCCAAATACTGCCCAATACTACATCATACAAATATTTATCCCAAATACCTTCTGTAGTCTAACAACATCAGTGAAGACAGATCAAATAAAGGCAACAGACAGGTGACCCCCCTTCTGGATCTCCAGAGAACAACCAGTCCAAACCCTCTGCTCAAACCAGAGAACAGGAGGGCCCCCAGGACCACCTCCAGTTCTGAGCATCTCCATAGATGGAGCCTCTGAGGCGCAACTTTAGTCACTCACAGCAAAAAACTTCTCATTTTGTCAGAATTTCCTCTATTTCAGTTTGTGCCCCTGAGCCCACTCATCTCAAGGCTGAACCGTCCTAGCTCTCTCTGCCTCTCCTCGTGTCACCCCTGCATTCGCACAGTGGGGTTTCCCAACCTGTTTTCTCTACCAGCTACAGTTTTACTGTATTTTGATGACTGAACTACATGACTAACTGCAGATGTGTTTCTCCAGTATTCTTTGCATCATCTGAAAAATAAAGCAGCAAAAATTAAATCACTAATGAAATTGCTGATTAAGTGGGCCATAAACACATTGGAGAACTAGAAGATGCAGGCCTTTCTCATCTCATTAAAATTACTTTAAGAAACAGGGCATTTTTAATCTTTTCTGTCTCAGCTACATATAACCTAAGTTTTTATATCAAAATAGTGCATTGCAAAGACTTAATGCTTCAAAAGAAATTAGTTAAACATAGCAGTAAAGGCCACACATGCAATCCTACTAAAAAAAAAAAATCAGCTTTGTCTCACAAATCCTTCTATCACAAAACCGTAGTGACCAGCATTTTTTTTTTTTTTTTTTTTTTTAGCTTTTAAGCTTTCACTGATGGAAGTCCAAGTTAACCTTTACTTTATTTTGTCCTGGGCTAAATCCACTGTGACATCCTTTTTGCCCTTTTAAATACAGAAATTTCTTGGAAGGCTTCCAGTACTTTGAAATAAACACATTTACAAGATATGCAACAATTAACATGAGTGGCTCTAGAGGCTCCTGAGACAGCTCTGAAGTCCCTATGATGTGATGTCCAGATATGTTTATATAACTTTTTTTATTTAATAGTTAATTTCAGAAATCACTCCTTTACCATCTTTAGCAAAGTGGGTGTGAACTTTCTACTCCAAACAAAAAATGATATGGGAAAGGAGAAACAATATGAAAAAAGCAAAATGACATTAAAAAGGCACAAAAATGACATTAAAGCAGTACAAGTTTATGCTTAATGATGTCTAAAGAGCAAGCTGACTTTGAGGCACACTGAAAATGACCATTTCACCCTGTAGCTGGTTGTGTTGGAGCCAGGGGAGCAACTGCATTAGACACAAAGATCAGAAGATTGTGATGTTTATGCACCTACAAGTTGACATCTGCCCACTTCTCAATCACAAGTCCCACTACATGTTTCTACTTATTTCTCAAAATTACAAGGCTTAATACGCTTTTACTTCAATTTTCACGGAAGAACTTGACATTCTCAACAGCAGCAGATCTGTGAGAGTTTCCAGTCCAAGCTTCCAAAGAGATAAAGCAGATATAGGATGAGAACATATTTTTCAAAACAGATACAAACTGGCCAAGTCTGAGGTCTTTTACTCTTGGAAACTATGGGAACAAGTTAAAACAGCTCCTCAATCACCTGCAATTATCTTCAAAAGTTTCTGGAAGTCAGAAAAGCTCATAAAACAATGAAGTGCCAGCAGAGAGCTTGAACTCCAAGAAAGATTAGCAATTAAGTTATAAATTAGTTTCTTTTTTTTTTACTATCTTTTTTAATGTATGATTAAGTCAGGAACGATTCAAAAAAGTTTCATCCTACCTGAAAACAAGGGATGAATAATTCTAAGGATCTCTTCCAAATAAATTTTTATATTTATTATTATTGGAACCACAGTACAAAATGGAAAAAAATGGATGAAAAGATGCTTCCACATCAGTGAAGCAGCACAGAGATCCCAGACTGCTTTTTCCATGCTGAACATCAATGAAGAATAAAAAAAATTCAGAAGTAACTCTGAGTAGAATCCAGGTAACAGTCCCAATTCCCTACACAGGCTCTTGTGCAAAGAGACATTGCTCAGCCCTGTGTTTTTAAAACATATGGATTTTAAGAAGTTATCTGGGAAGTAGTCAAATAGAATTTTTCTTTAATAGCGACATACACACTGTGGCTCTTCAGTTCAGCCAACTGGCAGAAACATTAAACCCCCAAACTTTTATCGTTTTTACAACATGAAGAAGTTATTTTTTTATATTTCATGCCTTTAAGAAGTACAACTAAACAGAGCACTACTATAATTTTCTAATTATATTTTCGCAAGTTTTTAATGTCATAATTTAAATTATGAACTCTTTATTTCAAGATGATTAATTAGAATATGTTCCATTTGGGGAACAAGAGTTCAATATCCCACCATCAATTAAACAAAACGCACTCCTTTAGCTTAAGATTTAAAACCAAAATGCAGCCAAAAAAGTTTCTTCCTTGTATCTGTCAGATCACAAAAGCATCCAATACAGCAGGATAAGGTTGCCAGAAAAGCCTAGCACTTTCAAAACCATATTATTTAGTGCAGTGGCATAGCGCTGAAGCTGCACCAGAAATGACACCGAGCGTAGGACAGTAAGCCTTTTTGCCAATGAATTTTCTTGTAAAGTCAACAATTATAATTTATTCTGATCCTTTGTGTCATCATATTAGTAGTTATTTTTCTGCAATCCCAGAGCAGCAACAAATAATGCCATAGAAGAGGACTGATATAATTACAGGCTGAAAAAGATAGGCCAGCACCCTTACACTCAAAACTACCCTCTGTGGCTCCTTCATACCCCATATGTTGCTAATAAAACTGTTTGAATCATACCTAGGAGACAGTTTTACTGATATTGTATCAGGTCCCTGGGTTCTTTGTATGAGATACGATGTCACCAGCACTATAACTATGCAAATTCTGTGATACAGGATCCCACTGGACACAATATTACATACGTAATTCGCAGTATGAAACTGGGCATTAACAATAATTCTACTGTTATATAAATGAAACCACTATGTTTATTGAAAAGCTTGCCACACTACAACAAAATCAAATTTAAAAAGCAATAAAGAGCAACTGATGTGCTCATAGCAAAGATGGCAACATTGGTATTTTTCCCCAAACAATGTAAATTTTGCTTTGTGTCCACATGACAGTGCTTTACAGAAACTTTTAGCAGTGACACTAAGCAAATGCAACCCCATCAACAATAATAATGACTTGAAATAGGAACCTACAGAACCCCACTTTAAGAAACAACCACATGATGTTCAGCAAGAATCACTGTATTCACTTACAAATGGGATTCTCAGTTTCTGCTACTAATCATGAAATAAATGAAAAAGTCTAAGAACTGCAGCAGTAAGAAACCAACAGCTTGGGGATATCAACACACGTCGTGCTGAAGCACCTCAGAAAAATCATCCTGTGGTCAGAAAACACCTGTGCTCCAACCCTGCATCAGATCTCTGTGTGACCTCAGGCAAACAAGGCTTCATCCCAGCTGGCATCAAGTGAAATAAGGTCCCTCATCTTTTTTCCTGCTTAACTCTGAGGCCACTGCTTTACACACACCACATACACCTGAAAAAAGGCAGGTCAGAGATCTTCAGAGCAGTGTTGGTATAGACAGGTGCAATGAGAAAACCTGACAGCACAGGCAGCTTGGTGCACATTCCTCTTAGCCATGTTTCCAGTGATCTCTTCCCTCCACTATTAATTTATTGGTTTGCTGCAGGTGGGGAATGCTAGAGCTTGTAAGGAGTCTATTTTTGAAAGAAATCAGAAAAAAGGTAACAAGCTGGCATGATAAAGTGAGTTTGGTAAAGAGCCAGACTGAGGAGGTAAAAGGATGCTATTTTGCCAAGGTGCCATGGGAATTATTAAATCAGATAATTTTGTAAGATAAATTGTACAGTAAATTTGTATTGTAAATTGTCTAATACATACAGGGAAAAATCACAGCTCAGTATTCCCTGGTATTGTTTTTAATGGCTTCAACTACAGCTAGAAAACAAATGACACACAGCACAAGTAGCTAAGGAGTCTCACTCTGAGGTGCTCCTACTCTAGCTAATGGAAGAAAAACAGAGTTGTAACCAGGCACTTGGTAAGAAAGATGAAGAACTGATTTATTCCTGTCACTTGTGTGCTTCCACTACAGTGGCAGTTTAAGCAGTAACTTCTAAAGTTTTCCACCACTCTCTGTGCAATACAAGAGCCATAACAGTTTTATCCTGTTTTAAAATCAATAAATAGCAGCTTAGGTGACATCTGACAAGGCAGAAAGCTCACACTTCTTCCCATGAACATTCTGCCCTCTGGTATTGCTGCTACATTTTACCATCATGCAGTTCAGAGAGAATTATATACCTATTTCCAAAGTTTGAAAAAACAACCCCCTCCTTCCCAAATATGGCCCAAAGCTGTTATGAAGCAACTTATTTTTAGAAAAAGCACTTATGCAGATACTTAATTTTAATTAATAGTCTCACTGACTTCAACATTTGCACAGCAAGACAACTCCACACTTCAATTAAAGCCTGCACAGAAATGCTGTGCTGATTCATGGCCAAAAGCATGACAGGAACATCATTATATAAAATGCTCATAAAATTTAAAGAAAAAAATGTAACAGGAACCTCACCTTTAAACAGAACATTAAACACTCTCTAAACCTCACAGCTTGAGCAGAACTTGCAGGCTGCTGAATATGTGAATGCTAGGGGTAAGATGCATTCAATGAAATTATTTCAGAGTGGGTGAAAGAATTTTGGGGACAGATCTTAAGTGGAAACTACAGCAGGCCCAGGTCTCCATCCCTGGTATCTGCCATCTGCCATGGCTGGGTTTCCAGGACTGAAACATTCTTTACCAGGAAAGTGGAGGCAGCTGCACCTTTACTTCTGATCTTTTTCCATTGTTCACACAGCACATAAATGTATTTCTATCAATAACCAATATTTCTATCAATATCAAATAATTATACCCAGGCCAGTTCAATCAGATTATTCTGGGCATCTTCAGGAGACATTCACTTCCAGTGAAGAGTCACTCTGAGCTGCAATTTTGCTTTTTATAATATACCTATAATAAATCTAATTTTGAAATAATATGATACCTAAGAAACACAAAGCTTTATTTTCACTGTCTATGTAATATCATAAATTAAGCTTTACTTTTTAGGCAGAATCCATAAAGAGAATTGGCAACAATTTTTTGTTACAATACTCTGGTCCTGTTTATAATCAAAACTGTGGCACCTGATGGCCTGTGACTCAGAATTTTAGAATTGAAAAAAAAAACCCAGAAGAACAGAACAGGTAACAGAACTCAAGTAATAAACAGATAGAAAAAAGCAGGTAAAAAATGAACACCCTGAGTGTTTTCCTACGGGAGTAATTTCTTCCCAGGATATCCACTTGTCTCCAGCTCAGCACTAGCCTTGCCAGCCTGCCCACACATGAGCTAAAATAAAGCCCAGCCAGACCTGCCTTGGCTCTGCAGAGCACCAGCTTGTGCATTTCCCCAACCGTTTCACACCTAATTTACAGAGTACATTTATCCATCCCCATATCGCTGAGATCTAACCTGGAGAGTGACTAGAATCAGAATCACTTAATTGATTAACACTTAAGTGAGATGCAGAAAGCAAACAGAACACACTGGAAGACTTTCTGAAAATGCATTATTTTTATTCTGACTCCATTAAGCAGCCCAGCACTTTTGATGGATTAATGAAAGAACTATCAAGAAATAATACAGAGGAGGAATGCTGAGAACATGCCAACACATGATGAAGTGCAGACACCTTTCTAGTAGTAATGAGTCAAGCCAGGATGTTCAGAGAACTACAGGGACATGTGAACTTGCCCACTTGATCAGTCACAGAGTTCATTTGATTTTTATGAAACAGCATTTTGGTAATTCCTCTCTGGATCACAGACTCTAGTACTCATCAATTTACAACACAGTCATTATTCCCACAAAACTCACAACACATTTTTTCACACAGAAAAGTCTACTAAACATTCAGAACTGAAAACATTCACCTTCAAATTAATACCAAAAAAGCAGTCAATGAGCATATGTATACAAGTAAGGATTATTTCCACAAACCTTGTGAAGCAAGACACAACGTTTCATTTAAAGCAGGAACTGAAGACAAGCCCAGGAAGAGTAGGAGTAAATAAGTTTCTAAACAAACAACTTACAGAGATGCTTTTTAACAGGACCAGACAAAACATTCCTTACAGTTGCACTTACAAGCCAAGGCTGACCTCAGGCACCACACTGGGTATGGATGAGAACCTACGTGGATACTGACCTTAATAATACTACAGGAGCAAATTTTGCATAGGGGAGACTTGCTGTTGAACAAATGTTTTCCAATGTATTAAGCACAGAGAAGCTTTTTTTCTGCATCAAGAACCACACGTCACATTCCTTAAACTATTTCTTTTCTTGACCAAATACACTGTGGACAACCCAGAGAGGATGCCCCTCGGTGTTCCTCTTTGAGGTTCCCATCTGCAGTTTCCACTAACAATGAAAATACATGAATTTCCCCCCCCCCCCCCTCAAAAATCAGTCAAGTGCAAAAAAAATATTCTAAGTGTTTAGAGACCATCAACACTAAGGTCTGATGGAGTTTTTTACTGATGTTAAATCAAGTGCCACAGAGCCCACACTAATGCAAAAACAGGGAGAGCTGAGGATGACAAGCAGCAGGAATGGCTGTGTAAGATGCATGAGAATCCTGGAACCAAAATAGTGACTGGTCTAATTTAACACAAAAGGAAATAAACACTAATTCCACACTTACCAGGCCTTCCTAGATCTACTTATGCATAAAGGAGATGAGATATATTTAACTGTGTATACCAACATCAATCACAGGTGAGGAACTTCACTTGTGACCCTGAAACATCTGCAGCTCCTCTCAACAGGGATAACGTTAAGGCCATAATTCCAAGCAGAATCACTGTCCAGCCAGACACAGAATGATGCAGGACTGTTCACTTGCATCACACCACAGTCCAGACATTTTCTCCACTTACTCCTGGACCTTTTCACCCACTCAGGAGTGAACAGACAAGGGGAAGGGAGCCGGCCCACAAAAATAATAATGGTCCACATCTCAAAACCCAAACTGTAAATCATCTCCCTGATCATAATGAAATGAACCAAAAGTTTAATAAGACTGGTCACATTTTTCTTTGTCCTCCATAGATTAAAGAACAATTAAGAGGCTGGAAGCTGAAAAGTGACTTAAGCTAAAGTTACACAATTGTATAACAAATTCATTTGGCCACAGGAAAGCATTTACATATTTAACACAGGCTATTTTAAATAGATTTATATTGGCCTAAAAATAGCATCTCGAATAGATTATTATTGCAGTAAAACACTTGCTTTATACCTGAGTAACAAGATCACCAAAAGTAAAAACCCCCCACACACCCCATGCAGAATGTGCAGGCTCTTAATCATTTCTCTCTCTCTGCCTCAAACTCCAAGTTACAGAGCTTTAGAACAGCATATTCAATTAAATAAAATTCAGACTATAATTTTCTAATATTTTCTTTACAGTTAAATACAACACTGGCCAATGCTTACCAGGTTACAATGCTAAGCAATTCAAGTAATAATCCCAATGATAAGTGTGCAATCGAATGCCCATTTGCCTTGATTTATATGAACCGTCATATATAAGCCTCATGCACCCATTTTAAGTCACTGGGAAAGATCGTATTTTTCCTGATCTGAATCAGTGCTCAGTCTGAACTTAGGCACTTCATTTTGGGTTTTTTTGCATTAACCAGAATCAGTCTTCGCACATAGTGGAAGATGCCTGGGGCTGCACAGCGCTCTGCAATCTCAGCAACTGGCCCTATCATTCCCTGTGATAGTTATGCTGAAAAAAATAAGATCAACCAAATTTCCAACTGCCCTTCCAACTGCGGGAGAAGCAGATCAGCCTGTTCTTTACTTCTGAAGAAAAGGTCCCAAAAAGGCTAGCCTTTCATATGAAATACAGATCATTAACACTGGATACACAACTATTTTGATGCTCACTTTTTGTCTGTATAACTGGGATTTGGTTGTACCTATTTCAGGACGTTCTGTACTTTATATCTATGGTCTTTAAGGTCCCTTCCAAACCATTCTACAATATACATATATGTGTACATATGCACACACGCTATTAGCTTCTTTTCAAAACTAATGTATAATGGAGGGGCTGCTTACTGAATCAGAAGGCACCCATCCAATGTTAAGTCACTTCTCTTATTCTCAAACTACTGTCCTGATGACAAACTATAATTTATCAAACAAGTTTCCTTGTAGCTTGCCCTGACTGCAGAAATCACTAAACCACACAGTAGGGACTGGGAAAAGTAGGTGCAGAGTGTGCCAGTTGGCTCACTGGGAAGTGTTACTTAGTTTCACCACAAGCCACAGTTACTCTGTCCCATGGAAAGAAAAATCTCTTCAAGGCTGTTAACTGTCTTCTGGAATATAAAGTCTAGACCCAAAACTCATATTGTATCATCTAAATTTATGCAGCAAAACCGTGTTTAATCAAGGGTGGGGTCTGACCTAGCAACAGCCTACTACATTTCCCTTACTTCAAACATACCTTACATACAGAAAAGGACTGATGTTGTATCAGTCTTTACAAACAGCAACACTGGCAAATAAAAAAGTACATTATTTGGGGAGTCAAAACCCATTTAAGTAAAATTTGTGGCTCAAAAACAGCTCAATCTTTTTTACATTTTGAGACCACTTCAAGAATATAATTGCTTTCTTTGAATATGACATAATACCTGCCAACTCTCCAAAAAGTGGAGAATAAAAGGAGTTTCAGGAAAAAGATTTGGGGTTAGAAGACACCAGTATCAGAGTAATGAGACAGTTACCTGATGAAAGCAGAGATGGTGAAAAATATGATCAAGTCTTATAGAAGTCTGTGTAGAAAAGTGGTTAACAGGGGGAAAGGAGGTTGGGATTGAAGGCTTAAACCTAGCAAACTGAAAATATAAAAATTTTGATCCCCTGAATTTTTATGCAATTTAATGCTTGGAAAACAGAGACACAGCTTCAGCCAGGAGGCCAAGAACTACTTAAGGGCTGAAACACCATAAAACACTTAGGGCAGACTGGCTTTCATGCCATACCACAGAGTACAACAGAAGAGTCTCAGCAGAAGTAAGTCCTCCTCCTTTGTAAACCCACCACCATATCAAAATAACATCACTAACATTTGAGGTTCAACCTCTCCCACACCCATGTCTTGGATGACCTGCTTGGAAGAGCACTATTCCCTAAATCTTCAAACAAGTCTCGGCTAAGGAGGTATGCGCATCCAAAACAGAGATTTAAAATATAGCAACTAAAAATGCCCCTAAAAACATCCCCATGTACTATTCCTTGCCTGGAAACAAAGCTCAATAACAGAGAAATTATGATTTTTATTGACAACACAATAATTTTGGGTACTAGAGAGGCTGAATGAAATCACATCATTTGCTTTTGTGCAAACTCTCACATTATGTGAGTTAGATGCAAACACAGTTACGGGAACAACTGACTTCTCATTCCTAAGTGTGTCCACATTCCAATTAGAATAAAATCATAGAATTCCCAAGTATCTGAAAAGACAACTACATTAAATGATGAGAATTCCAAAGTCAAACACCCACTTTGAGAAGTACTTTAGCCTGATTTGCGCTCACCTGATCTACACTCACCTTTTTCAGAGACTAACTGCAGAAACAGCACCCAAAGAATTATATTTTTGACATAAATGATAATTTCTTAGGCTCATTCTTTTCTATTCCATTCCATATTCTTCCAAATAAAAACTGCCCAAAAATACTTTGCATGAAAAACTAAATGTTCCCAGTGACAACTCTGATCACATCATTCTTTGCACATGAAAACTGAAAGATACAACAACAGCAAGAACCACTAGTTATTCTTATAACTTCAAGACTAAACCCTAAATATAGTAGGTTTTCAAATTCTCTTTCCTAAAATTCAAGTAATATGTTCATCGCTTTAACCAAAAGCCAGCAAAGTACAACTTGTATTGTGCTGCAGGCCATAAAGGGAATGTTCTTTATTTGAGTCATGGTTGGATGAAGATGAAAAGTAGTTTTAGAAAATTTACAACAGTTTTGACACTACTGTGTGTTTCTCGTTACAAGTTATCCCTCTCTATTTATCAGCCTGACTCCAGACCTTTCACTACCTCCAAAAAGACAATTTTTATCGATTCTTCATGTCCTTAGAGCTAACCATAGGAAACTGCCTAGAATACAGGGAAAAACCCTAGTTGAGAAAGAACATGGATAAGAGAAGGACCACAGTGGCTGCTTCACCAAGGCAAGAGAAGCTACAGTTTAAAAGCAACATTCAGTAATTAATTTACCTTTAGCACAGCACTCAAGTGACACTGTGTTCCCATTTATCTATCCTCAGTAACCAGTCTGCTATATAAAAAAATTTTCCCAAGTAAAGAGAATTTACTTTAAATGATCAGATGCCCTTTCTCCTCTTCTCCACCCTAAACTGACACATCACCAGCACTGTTTCCAGTACTTCACAGCAGAGACCTGTATTCTGCTTGTGAATCCCATGGAAATCTTTATTTCTCTACCCCAAGCAGAACTTTCCTCAAAATTAAACTGTTCTTGGACTCATTTCTGGAGAGTATTTGGGAGGCTTGGTTTCACAAGAAACAGGTTGTGCTCACCTGCCTGTGGCAGTCTTCGTTCACTTTGTAAACTGAGACACGGGGTTTACAACAGTCTCAGTCATGGAGCAATTTCAATACTTAATCTTCTAAAGTTGACTTTCTGAAAGATGAATTACCAGCCTTCATGTCAGTCTTTACTGACTGCACCAAGATGCAAATACAGGTCTACAACATGACTACATTATTTTATTGCAGGGCAAACACCAGCCTGCAGGAAATATCCCTGACGTGAGACTGTGCAGGCACCTCGAGGAGCCACCATGACAAGGAATTTTTTAAACAGAACCTGAAAGGGCAAAGAGAGCCTACAACTGATTCTGGAGCTTCCCAGATGATCCCAGGATGTTAAAGCAGAGGTAGAAATGTAGGTAGTCTGTCACCACATGCAACAAAGCCTTGCAGGAGCAAACAGAGCTCTGACCTTCCTGCAAGGTGCCACAGCTCCAACTTACAGGTAAGGCCACATCAGAGACAAGTGACTGCTGCTGTTTTCAAAGACTTGAGACTTAAAGGCTTGGTTAGCCAAAGATTTTCTCTCCTTTTTTTCAGATACTGTTTTCTGTGGGATAACAAAAAAGCTTCCAACTTAGGTGATTCTTCAAAGGACTTCAGGGAACACCTGGAGATCTTGGCAAGATGCTGGACAGTAACACAAAGGCATGAAACACCTACACTGCAATAAGATCAGCTCAGACAAGATGTCCCAACTTGGACATACAATTAAGTGTCCCATTAATTTTCTTGCATATGTGTACAAAGACTTTATGTGCTTACATGAAAACTCAGTAAATTAAAGCTAAGATGACATGAGCTACAACAGCACTTTTCTACCTATGAGGAAGAATCAAACCAATGTTCCTGTAATTTCTTCTCCCATGATTTAAAAGGGTTTCTGTACACCTTCTTTGTGAAATAAACTGAGTAATAATTACCTCATCACAACATTTTCCAAACACTTATCACTGTGCACTGCTCACAAAGAAGAATCACTAAAACCTTTCCTCTCAAAGCAAGACAGAAGCAAAGGCTTCGCCACTTCTTCACATAACAGAAGTTCTCTGAGCAGTTTACCAAAAAATCAAGATACATTATTTCTCAAAGCAAAATAACACATTGCACTTGGAAGATGTGCTCTCCATACTGAATAACACCTGTTACATACCTGAAGGGGTTTCTTGAGCAAGCCAAGTCTCCCCAGGTGGTAATTACACTGATCAAATCATCCCCACACATGTTGAAAAAATGGAGAGCAAGAAGTAAAGGTAGTTTTTAATGGATCAACAGCTTCTTCTAAATTCATTCAGCACATGAAAAGAATAAACATGGAAAATTCTGGCAATACATTAAGGCAATTCTTACACCCAAACAATCTGATAATGTAACATTGTGTACCAAGCCAGTTTTTTTCATAAATAATGATCTAAACAGAATACTAGTCAATTCACCAAAAGATATCAAAAATACCCCTTTATTACAAATGATCCAAGTATCCCCCTTGAGGCTATGACTATCAGAAAACATTTAGTCCTCTCCAGCCAATAATTTTTGGATCTGTTTTATTATGAAACTGTAACACATTTTCAATAACTTTTAGCCTTGCTATACAGAGCAACACAATTTCCCAGAACCCTTTGGAAAAACCTGACACACAAAATGATTCTCAGTCAACTTGTGTATTATTAAGCTGAAAAAAACCCCATATATCGGATCATTTGATCACTGGAGAGAATGGCAAAGTATTGGGAGCTTCAGGACAGATGGACGAACTTCAGGTCACATAAAACACTACCAAGGCTGTATTTGAAGAAAAATGTGAAAGTTTGTGAAAGTGCCCCAGGTGAAAATACTTTGTGTTGCTAAGAAACATCATCCCTGATGATGGATGAATTAAATTGTCTCAGTTAGCAGAGCCAACTCCAGGCATCCCTCGTTTATTAGGGGAATGTTTTCTTGTACTGGTAATTTATTTCAACAGCTACGTACAAATAAAAAGCCCTACCTTAAAATGAAACTGAGAATTTCAGACTTGCATTATTGATGCTAGAAAACAGATTAGTTTACATCTTGAACAGAATTTAATAGCTAACATTTAACAATGTAAACTCTAAAAATGAATATTAATACATCCAGACTATTAAGAACTTACTTTAGGATAATCTGCAGTGAAATATACTGTTCAACTTCCAAAATTACTCTATGTACAATCTAGTGAAGAACAAAACTCTTCAAATATTTCTAAGCACTGAACATCATCAATATGCAGGTAATCAAATTTTAAACATCACTGAGAGAAAAGCATATTCATTTGTCCTGTATTATGATGACAGCAACATAAAAACTATGCATGAAAGAAATTATGCAAACCACCTGCTTTGGTCATGTGGACATTGTCTTAGTGTTTCATCCAATTACTTTTTTAATGTCTTACTTACAGTTTCTCCTGCAGGACAGATTTGTGAACTTAGAGCAGTGTATCTTTGCTTTTCTGAAGTGTTTGCTGCTGAACTCCCACAGATCATACCTGCTTCACCTGCCATGCACTGCACTGAGTGAAGTCCTTTCAAAGGTACAGGGGGAACAAAGGAAGGCCACTGGCTTCTCTCTTCCCACCATCTGCACATCAGGCCAGAGGAGCTCACCTGAAAGGGGAAAGAACAGCAAGCACATCTCACCTGGCACAGCCTTCAGAGCAGGACTCAACAGCAGAGGAGAAGCACAGTGAGCAGGAAGCCCCAATGTAAGAACAGTCCCGAGGTCAGGAGCAGCCCCACAACTGCTGTGCAGAGATGAGGGAAAGGGCAGGGCTTCCTTCATAACCCAGAGAGGAATACGCACGATTTTATGCCACCCAGAAACCAACACAGTTGCTGCACTGAAAACAAACCAAGTGCAAAGACCCATTTTCCAAGAACACAGCTGGCAAAGGGGAGAGTCATTAAAGAAAATGAATTTTCATTTGTCTGATGCCAAGGCTTTGGGGTTTTTCTTCCTATTTGCTAGATTGTGTTCTAATGAAGATTTCAGGTTAGAAGTCCCAAATTTTAGGCCTACAGAGTCCAATTTAAGGAAAAAGGTGGAAAACCCTCTATAAACTGTTCTTTGGATCACATCACAGCTTCCAAGTCAGAAATTACCATGCACAGTTACATGCCAGTAATACACTCAGCTAGTCAATACACAGAGCAGCCAGAGAGGCTCTTCATCCCAAATAACCCCACCACAGAGCAGAGTTACCACCAGAGAGCCCGAGGAGAAGTACTTAACAATGATACCAATTTGGCTGCACTAGAGGAGATGTGTTTCCTGTGGGCCTAATAAGGAGGAGCTTTACAATCTGAGCAGAAGCCTTTCAAAACCTCAGAGGACATGTCTTATCTACACCACTTCTGCTTCTGGAATCCCAGAAATCCTGAAGACAGAAGGCAGATCAGACTGCAGCTTTCCTAGGCACAGATGTTGCAATCACATCTGCCTTAACTGTAAGCCACAGTCCTTGTGACTTCCCAACTCTGTCAGCATCTCTTAGTTGCTTTGGTTCTGGAAACACCAAAAGGCAGAGGCTAAGTGTTTCTGATCACATCAGGTGTAGTAAAACACCAACATACAAGAAACGCATCTACAGATTATGTTCCAAGCAAGTATCAATAAAGAAAAGGTTTTTGAAGCAGAGAGCATTTCTTCCCCTCCTCCCTTCTCTACATGTTTCACAAAATAACACTTCAAATCAGACCTGACTGATCAAAGTCTTTTCTTAAAAGTGTTGACCTAGCAGCCATGAAGAATGACCATTCATGGGTCAGACACAGAAGTATAATTAAAGATAACTCAGTTTCTCTGAGGGGTGTGTAAAAGTTATCACTGACCCAGGAGTGCAGATCCACAAAAACATTCTCCAAGCTTTTTTCTTTTAACTCATTAAAAATTCCCTCCCTAAACACCTATAGCTACAAGATGTCAGATCTAATTTGGCCAGTTTCAGGCTTTGCAGTGCAAGACTGGCACAGACAGAAAGAACCAAGACCAGCAATGGCCCCAAAGACAATGAGAGAATCAGAGCACAACCCAGCTGTTTTGTGACTCCAGCTCTAAAGGCTGGGTCTGCAACAAGGAACAGGTTGCAGGACTCTGAATATAATACGCTTCTTCCTCTTGGCATTTTCAGTGCAGGATTATTTAATGTTTTCATTTATTACTTGGATGATGAACAATACAGTTGCAAAATTTGGTAGTTACCTGGGAAATGCTGCAAGCATTCTGGGACACAGAGTTAGAATTGAGAAAAGTGGGACTAAGGGATTAACAACAGAACTGAAACTGGAGTTTTAATACTGAACACCCAAATTTAAAAAATCCAATTTATAATAATAATGATAGGAGCATCATATACAAAAGATGGTAAGATTCATTCTGTACATCACTGATACTAAGGTTGTAGACTATGTTCAGGTCTCAATACAGATACGGGAAACAAGAGCTCAGAAGAAAACCTAAGCAATCTGGAGTTACACAGCAAGTAAAAAAAAAAGAAAAAAGGTAAGAAAGAGGAGACATACTTCAAAACAGGTTAACAGCAGTTACAAGAATCACGCCCCACTACTGCGATATCCACAGCAGGAAAAAAATAAAAAAAAACAACCCAAGAAGCTTAACAGGTTAGGAAAAAAATTAGAATAGTATTAGAGGAAATATGTTACCTCTAGGGATAGCTAAACAAGGGATTAGGTTATGGAGGGGTTACACAAATCTCCACTGATTGTTTTTAAGACCTAGTAAGAAGAACATGTCAGGAATGGCCTGTACATCTCTCTCTGGCTTGACACTGAACTACATGCTCACACATACAGTACAGGGCCTCAGCACAGAGCAATGACCTCCAGAGATCCCTGTTTTCTTTCCTAAACTTAAAGGCTGCACGAGTTTAGGCTCCTGCCAGGCAACTCAGCAGGTGACCTGACTGCTCCTTAGAGCTCCAAGCAGGCTTTTGATATCTCTCTTTTCTAAATAGCACAGGCAGGCTGTGATTGACAATTTTCTCTCACATGAAGCATGCTACCTTAAATGTGGAATACTCAGAACGATCTGCCAGGGAAATAAAGTCAAGGTACAGAGAAGGCAACAGCAACTGATCCCAGGAATCCAGTTCTGGGAAGGAAATCACAACTGCCAAATCGGGCAAGGATGCACATCCCATTAGCACCTAGAAATACAGACAGTTATATTTTCTCTGCTAGCACCTCCAATAAACAAGCCTTAATAAAAAGAACTATTTAACAAAGTACTTAGAGAAATAAGGAGGGAAGGTTTGACGTTCCTAAGCTTATTTTCACAGCAGTATGAAAGGAAATGAGGTAGAGTCAGAGCTAATTCTCCTTATATAATTTCACATGGAATGATTAGTTCTGCCCCAACAGTAACAGCTTTCCAGAGGGTCCTACTTGTCGCCAAGATTGCATACAGATGCTCTAAGTGTAGCTTGCCTATTCTCCACTGACAACCAACTTAAAAGGCCAATATAATATTCATTTTACTATAGAATGAAACTCACAGCGTGAATAGTAAAATAATGTCAGAGCTACCATGAAACTGCAGTTGCATGTTGGGGGCTGTGACTTTTAAAAGTTTAATCACAAAATGGATTCACAGAGAAGAACTGCAAGAGCAGCCTTGTGCTTCAGCAACATCCCGTGGTCACTAAGGTTGTCCAAAAGCTGTGGCTGGACAAGGAGAGGGCAAAGGCACAGAGGAGCATTCGTGTCACATGCCCTGCTGAATATTTTCCTTTAGAAGGCAGGTTTCAATCATTACTGTGTTAATGCCCCCCCTCTCTTAAGCCTGATTAGGACAGACATTCCACATGCTGAAGGTGGTGGAATTCCTAAGTCACCTGGGTCACTTCTGGGTGAAATACCAATTACTGGTAATTTATCGCAACAAGGCCTACAAAAAGAAAGCCCTAAAAGACACCCCTCAGCCCAATGGTGAACATATCACACGGATAATCCTAAAACTCTTCGCAAAAAAAAAACTTGTAATAGGTATTAGTACTCTTATAAAGCACTGCAGTGCTTTGTGTTTAATCCTTGAATAGACACTGGTAGAAAAGCCATACTCAATTCAAAAATTTCTACCACAAATTCCAGCTCAGCTACTTCTCCTGGTTTTTAGAGGATATATACATTTCAAATATGCATAATAGTAAATTTAACTATCAATGAAAAATTTAAATCACATGCCAAAACAGCATGCAAAATAATAGCATATGAACTTTAAATGTGTGTGTTTTGCAGTTTTTAGCACAACCATTTGTTTTACAAAAGACCTACAGATTAAATACAAAGTACACTATTAGTTTTAGGCACAAGAACAGCCATTTTTTATGCCTTGCCAGAAATAATGACTAATTAGGCCAGCACCACCCTGCAGTCATTTCCATAAATCTTGCCTTTACATTTAAATCACACAACAAGAAGAAAACTGACTTAACAACAACAAGAGCATATTTCTCATTAAAGTTTTCTTAAAGCAAGATCAGGACAAGAAATTATTCTGTAAAGTCAACAAGCTGATGTTATTGTTTATTTGGAGAACTTCAACTCAGACCAAACAGAAGTTTTACTCCAAAATTTGCTGTATTAAACTGCAATCCTGCACTCAGACAGGGAAAACTTTCAACTGGGAAATCACAAAACACAGAATTTCACAGGATTTTTATGGCTTTCTTATTTTGCAAAATCATCTCACAGCATATTCCTTATGTAAACCTTGAAAAGAACCAGAACATAAAAGATGCAATATGTTCAATTACTTGTTGAATTTTTGTTTTCTGGCATATTTGTATGCAAAGTAAATATTAAAGGAGAAAGACACATAGGAAATATGATTCAGATGAAATGAGGGGCTGTACTTAAATTAAGATTTTTGTTTTAAAATTATGGGAATTATGGTGCTTCTGAAAAATCACTTGTTTAATTATATATACTGCGCAAGATACTTATAAAAACACCTTATTTTCACAATGCAACAGGGATTTTATTTCTATTTTATTTACAAAGGTGTCACCTGGTAAATAACACCAATAAAACAGAGTCAAGATTTATACAGGCACATACTCCACAATAAAGTTATTAACACACAACTCTGAGGTTAGCTTTTTTTCCCTCCCCCAAAACTGATTGGAAAGAACAGGAAAAAGGGGATATTTTTCTAAGAGGTGGTCTGGAAATGGAGCTAAGTCACACCACCACTGCTCTGGCTAATCATCCATTCTGAGTTTTAAGCACTCCCAAACATTTCCTTTTGCATGTATGCACAGAGGTTTATGATATTCTGGAAGTTCTTCCATACAATGGCTTTACAACAGGTCTGTTTCTAATATGTACATTTTATTCGGCTTTAGGAGGATTAACCAAAATTCTTAGTTCTTGAGGAAAATAAGGCCTGGCAACAGCAAAGTCCTCAGCCTTCATTCCAACATGCTTGACCACTGAATCCTGCCAGGGTGAGTCATGCCCAACATGGGACATGGATTCCATCCCAAGAAGGAATAAAACACTGAATCATATTAAATCTGCATCCAATTACTTAGGCGTGAACTCGAAGGGTGTGTTTTTATCTCAATGACAGCTTCTAAAAATGACTGTGAAAGAAATCTTGCACTCTGGATGGTGTTTTATCCATCAAGACCATGACCACCACACATTTTCTGTTGCCAGAGGCATGGCCAAAGTGACCTTCTTAAGAACCACGGTTGCACCTCCAAGAAGAAAACATTCCCATGACATTTAGGGCAATTTCATACTTGTAATATTGAGTATCAGTAACACAGACAACCTGCCGCACAAGCAGGCACTGACTGCCCAAAAATAATTTTGGAACAAAACTGGAAAACAGCACATGAAGCCACACTGGTCACACTGTTGTAGAGCCACAATACATACAGATGTTTTCAGATGCAAAACTAACTAAATTCCCCCTTTTTTTGAGCACCCTAACATTAATTTTTTCACAATTCAGCAAATTACATATGTAATAAATTTTGCACATTTGATTATATGCAATATGTAATACACACACAGATATTTAAATCAAAGTTGCTTATACAAGATTGACTTACTTCGGGATTTATGTATCACAACTGCTTGTGTTCTATGTTTTGACCCTAAAAAAATAATTATTGGGGGGGGGAACCAAACCACACTTTGTGCCTGGCCTTGCCTGTTTTCCTCCAACTTCTGCATTTCATCATTAATGTTACATACTTCACTGTTAATTTTAGACATTCCTCCCGTTCTCATTTGGACATCAAAGAGCTACTCGTACCCAAAATACCAGCAATCTGAAATCCTGGCTTCCCTACTTATTGTCGTTTATAACTTGAAAAGATCTTTGATTTCTTGCCTACAGGAAATATTGCTGATCAAAAATAAAACATATATATGCTCCCATGAATTCCTATAGATGGGGTCCAGGATTTACAATAATAGACTGAAGACATGGTTTTCAGATTTACATTTCCTACTCTGCCTGGTGCTTCACACGTTTATTTTTACTTTCACATCTGACATGCAGCAATATGGCCAGCTAAGGTGTACGTTTAAGACATCCTTTGATATAAATCCATGGAGAAGTGAAATTCACACCAGGTTCTGTGTCCTTGCAGCACTCAGGCCCCGCTTCCCCACCAATAACTGCTCCACTTACGGATGGCTGGGGGCAGCCCAAGGCTGGCTCTCCACAGCCCCTCGTTAACAATTCTGCCACCAAAGATTAAAGTGATCTTCCTGCTTTACAAACTCGGGAGAGAACATTTCTCACATACAAATGGCAAAGAAAACCAACATGGTAGCCAGCTTTTTTTCCTTTCTGAAATGCATGCTGCATGAGTTCCTAACAGCCTTGAGTATATATTTAGAGTTTACCCTTCACTTCTGCAATTTTTTAAAATTAAACATAATAGTGAGTTATACAAGCAATTCCAAACAATGAGAGACTCACTCTGTTCAAGTCAGCAAATCATTTGCTTTGCTTTTGTTACTACTCCCACTACACAACAGCTCCTATCTCAAGCAGTAGAACAGTCAACACTAAGATGTAGTTATTTATACCAGCATTACAGAATAGAATCATTCAACAGTTCGGGTTGGAAGAAAACTTAAAGATCATCTCATTCCAACTCCCTGTCATGGGCAGGGACACCTTCCACTACACCAGGTTGTTCCAAGCCCTATCCAGCCTGGCCTTGAACATTTACCACTACTATAACTAAGAATAACACATATACCACTAAAAATCAAACCTTAAAATATATTTTCAGTGTGTTTCCCTACAACAGAACACAGTTCTGTTCATGCAGGAATGTATGTGTTACATATACCAACCCAATTTTTATAGAAACAGCAGTTACCACATTCATTTAACCAGGTAACATATCAAGTCTATGGACAAGACTTCCTCATTGCAACCGGAAGAGATAATTCAAGACAATATTCCAGATCAAATATTTGCTCAACAGCTGTAGGAGAGACGCTTTACCACCATGGCTCTCCCAGCCTGGACTTCATGGGATTGTTTTGGACAAACATATTCTGATCTTGTGAAGCCAAACAATGAGATGCATATATACTTCACTTCTCTTCTGTAAGTTAGATCCCAGCTTACAGACAGTAAGGAATTTAAATACAGCAGATGGCTCTAGAACTCCTGGCCTTCTCTATGTCAGGAAGTGCTTGGCATTATTACAGCTTCCAACAGCCATTCAGGTTTTGCACAAGCAGCTGATTCCAAGAACCCCAAGCAAAGGAAAGTACACTAAAAAAGTGCTGCTTTGATGATAAAAATCATCTATTTAAACACTTTCACCAGTGCAGGACATTGGTCAGAGACCACAAACCTTCACTGCTCTGATCAAAACAGAAAGGAACAAAGACAATTCTGGAAATTGGGACAGAGGCCTAAAATGCTCAAGGCATGTGGCTCTGAGCTATGGGCTTAGAGCACTTTGCAGTCACAGGGCATAGAAAACATTTGTAAAAAGCTAAACCAGGAACTTTTTGTTTTCATATTCTCAAATTTTATTGAGCAAAATGTTTGAGGATAGTTTATTGCTTTTACCGGCCACTCCAAAGTGGGCCTCCAGCCAGCTAGGTCTTTAAAATATGTCTATATCTCTGGTTTTAAAACAATGTTAAGGAAGTTGTATAACTTTTACACTGGCATCTGAGTGACTTAGCAGCAAAAGCGACAGGTTTCAGCTGTAACACAGGCACTTTGCAAGCTACAAGGCACCACTTTTCCAACAGCACCTGTTGCACTTGGTATCGATCCTAATGCAGGCAAGGGATCCATAAGGGTTAATTAACAGGTGTGTAACTCAGGGCAAATCCCAGGAGACTGAAATTCAGGTGTACCAGAAATCAAACTGTGCATTTTATCAGCTGAGGGAGGAAGTTAGTGCTCCGTTTGTAAAGTACCGACACCCTGAGCTGAGCAGAGTGCTCTCCCTAGGTTCCTATCATTAAACGGGGAAACTGACCAGAAAGTTTGCAAACAAGTCAATTACAAAGCATACTTGTATATTGCTACATTTGTAAACACCAAGGTGTTTATACTATGTTGAGAATAACCTTCACTTCCTTACATACTTACAAACCCCAAATAAAAGCACTGATTTAAAATCCAACATGCCCTTAATTGATTTGTGCAACCTGGATTCACAGCATTTGAACTGACTACAATACACCTGGACTTTCAAGAAGGGGAAAAAAGGATGAGGCAGGAATACACTCTACATTAGGCCTTGAAAGCCTCAATTAAAATTCAAAATTGTACTTTGTATAGAGGCTCTTTACATAAAAACCCTGTCATGGTTAAGATTTAAGGTTAACCAGGTTAATAGAGTCCAATAAAATAGCTCTATTGAATTATGCTAAGCCATTGTTATAACCCACACTAAAATCTGCTACCTGACTATTGGGCTCAACTCTGAACCATAAATTAAGCTTCAAACTCTTTTCTACACTTCTTTAAAAAAAGAAAGCATATGCTTTTGCACCTTTAAAAGGTTTCTCTCCTCCAGTCTGCTACTCCAGTCACCACAGTCATGTGTTAAAAGATTTGTGCAGACCTGCCAAGTCCCATTCATCCCAGACACACTTTCCTAAAGTTGGGATATGTTTACAAAGTAGATTTAAGCAGCTCCTCTGCTGCAAAGTGTTCTGTTCCACGGCATTCTTAGCTTAAAATAATAAAACCGATATCCTAAAATATACACATTTTGTAAAAGTAGTATTTTTTATGGTTTTGTTTTTCTTCTTCTATAAAGCTTGATGGAATGCCAAAACTAAGGGTGCAATTTTTCCAGACTCCTTCACCAGCAGAAGTGCTTATACGTATAAACATTTTAATTTTGATACGTGAAATCAACCCGGGTTCGGAGTTCGCCGCTCCCTTTAACTGCTCACAAAAAGCAGCCCCTGCCCTGCACACCTCGTATGTCAAAGCAGAGGAGCAAAAGAAGAGCGTCTGTAAGAAACACCCTCCCCACGAGCACTCCGAACGCGCGGGCCCCGGCGGCGGCTGCGGCGCGGTTCCCCCGCGGCCCAGGCCCGGCCAGGCCGCGCTCCCCGCCCGGCCCCGGGAAGAGGCCGGAGCCGCCGCAGCCGCTGCCCGCGCTCCCGCCCCGCCGGCAGCCATGTTAGAGCGGCGGGAGGCGGCACCGCGGCTCCCCGGGGAGCGCCCCTGCCCGCCCGCGGCGCTCGGGGCACGGCGGCCGGGTTCCCCGCCCAGCCGCGGGCCCGTGCTCGGCGCGGCCCGCAGGTGCCGGGAGCCGCGGCGGGCCGGAGCCGCTCCTCTGACTCGCCTCGCCCAGCGCGGCGGAGCTCGCCCGGAGCCCCCTCTCCGCCGCGGTCCTGCCGCCGAGTGCCCGCCCCGCTGACCCTTCCCTCCCTCCCGGCTGGCGCGGGCGGCCCCGCTCCTCACCCCACCCCGAGGGCGCTCACCTCCTCCTCACTCCCTCCTGGAGACCGTCGGCACCGACGCGCCGGCGTCCCGGCCCCTCCCTCAGCTCAGCGCCGGCCCCCCCTTCCGCCCCGCCGCCCGGGGACCCTCCCTGCCCGCGGGGACAGCGGGACGGGCCCCGGGGGCTCCGCCAGGGACAGCCCGGCTGCCGCCGCGGGGCACGGGGAGAAGGAACCCCGAGCGAAGTGATGGGGCGGGAACCAGACCGTGCGAAGAAAGCAATGAGCCCCTTTGCAAGAGTTTTGGGAGTAGGGAGGGGTGGGAAGAATATATAACAAGGAGTTGTGCACCAGGTGGGCTAAATAAAAGCAATTAGAAAGAAGATGGTTTTCTGTGAGAAGCAGCTGAAAGGAGTGACAATCAGGGCTGTTGCCAGTTAGATATGATTAGGAGGTGTGTGTTTTTTTCCCTATCTCAAGCTTTTTCAGGTGGTGCAGCTCCTGAGAGAGGCTGAGCAGGTGTTATCATAGAATCATTACAATAGATTCGTAAAATGGTTTGTGTTGGGAGGGACCTTAAGGACCACCTCGGTCCAACCCCTGCCATGGCCAGGAACACCTTCCACCAGACCAGGTTGCTTCAAGCACCATCTAGCCCGGCCTTGACCACTTCTAGGGATGGGGCAGACACAACTTCCCTGGGCAACTTGTTCCAGTTCCTCACCACCTTCCCAGTAAAGAATTTTTTCCTAATATCGAATCTAAACCTGCTCTCTTTGAATTTGAACCCATCCCCCCTTATCCTGTCATGACATGGTCTTGTAAGTTATCTTGTCACATTTTTCCTGTAAGTTCCCTTCAGACGCTGGAAGGTCACAACGAAAACTACCTCAAAGCCTTCTCTTTTTCAGGCCGAAGAACCCCGGTTCTCTCAGCCTTATCTTGCTGGAGAGGTGCTCCATCCCCCGATCAACTCCTTCGTGGCCTCCTTTGAAGGTGTAATTGTTACAGGCAGGTGTATCAACCCTCTTTTTCACCACAGCGAGTAACAAAGCTTCCAGCAAAACTATTTTAGGGGAGAAGTGTTTTGTCACACTGACTCAGTTTAGCGTGGTGTTATCTCTGGTATGTAGACAGAAACTTTTTTTTTTCTTTTTAATAGGAAGTCAAGATGAGTAACACCTAATGGAGTGACGAAGCAGAATTTCCAAAGAGTACAGCTGTGAGAAGCATCAACACCAGTAACTTGAGGATTATGTATTTTTCTTCCTACTCTGGCTAATCAGTGATTGTGAAAGAGTGACGAGAAGGCTGATTTGCATGAGAAATACCCTTAGGATAATGCAGTGTTTTGTTTCACAAGTTTTTAGGTTCAAAAATCCTAGGAAAGTTGTTTTCCAATAGCTTTCCACTGTCCTGCACCTCTAAATTCCTGACCCTGCCAAGTTATGGAAACGTGAAAACATCACAAAGCACAGTTCTTCATGGGTTTTACCTAGGCAGAAGTGGTAAGACCCGAAAATCTTTTAATATTTATCATGCACATTATAAATAATTTTATAAGGTTGTGTCTTTCAGACAGGGTGACAGATGAGGAGGCCTCCAGTCCAGCTGAATAATTTGCCCCTGGCATGTGCTGGAACACAGACAAGCAGGATGTTTCATCCCCAATTTATGGATAGAAAAATTGAGGCAAGGAAGTGAAGGCATTTATTTTCCAAGTGTAGAAGTGCTCATTTGTAAGCAGGCAATTTAGGCTTGAACTTTTTTTTCCCTTTTTTTTGAGGAAAAGAACCGTGTATATACAGTTCCCATTGAAACTACACTTGAGGCACCCAAGCAGAAAGACTTTGGCCATACTCTTTTGGGGTCCCGCAGCCCTAATCCCATGTTCTAATTGGCCAGTAATCTGTGGACAGATATTGTAACAGTTCCTTTAGAATATTTTTCTACTTCTCACTCATTTGCATACTAATGGCATAAAAATAGGCACTTCCTGCCAGTAATTAGTTGGAGCCCAGAATTTAAAGAAAGAAAAACACCACAGCATTATGGTAGACGGATGGTACTGAGGAAGCTGCAAAAAAGAGTCACTTCTCTGGTGCTCAGAAAGTGCCTTTAATTTAGAGTTCAAGGCTGGCAACTCTGTTACCTCTGTGTGACAGGGATTAACTGTTTGCTTGGCCTAATAACTTTGCCTCTAATGAGCCCCTCCAACTTTTTTCATGGCAAATCACTCAATCTGCACCCAGGCTTGCTGCTGTAAAATGTTTTTCTTTTTTTGCCTTTTTCCCAGAAGGAATAATGCTAGCAGTGAAGTCTGTGAGTAGAGTTCCTTGTGGACCACCATGACTCAGACCAGCACAGAGGCTGCTCAGGCGTTCTTCACCTAATGAGGCATTGTGAAACCCGTATCACATGAAGTCATGTGAAGTTCTAGGTTAAAAGAGCCCTTTAGGAGCTGCTTGTAAGTATGGGGTTATTTGACTTCTCACATGTAGGCCATAGACTTTACTGCAAACCAAGTTGGTGATAGCTGGAAATTTTCCTTTTCTGATATAGCAACAGAGGTAACTTTGGGTTTACATATCATAGAATCATGGAAGAGTTTGAGTCGGAAAGGACCTTAAAGATCATCCAGTTCCAAGTAACTTCAGTGAGACGGTGAAAGTTTCTTTTGCCGCTTTCATTCCCCTAACCTCTGGAGATCCTCAGTACATGGAGCTCCTAGAGTGGGTCCAGCGGAGGATACAAACACGATTGAGGGGCTGGAACATCTCTGTTACAAGGAAAGACTGAGGGAGCTGGAGCTGTTCAGCCTGGAGAAGAGATGGCTGAGAGGGGACCTCAACAATGTCTGTCAGTGTCTGCAGGAAGGGGTCAGAGCATGGACCAGGCATGTGGAACAGGAACTGATGAACAGGAAGTTCTACCTGAATATGAGGAAGAACTTCTTCCCTGTGCAGTGACCAAGCACTGGAACAGAAATCAGAGAGGATGTGGAGTCTCCCTCACTGGAGATATCCCAGAACCATCTGGATGCAATCCTGTGCCATTGCTCTGGAATCACCCTGCTTGAGCAGGGAGGTTGGACCAGATGACCCACCGTGGTCCCTTGCAGCCTGACCCACTCTGTAATTCTCTGAAATAAATATTAAAGATTACAATCTCCAGGACTATCAGACTGACACCTTCAGCAAAGAATTAAAAGCAGAAACTCTTCCCATGGTATTACTTAGAAGAAATTCCAGCAATTACTGTTCCACCTACAACTGGACAATACTGATCTCCAGCTATGCAATCTAAAACTCGTGAGATGCAACTGCAGTTAATTATATACCTTTAGCTTATTTAACTATTTCAATAGCAAAGTAGTTATAATAAAAAATATCTCTAATACATTGATTGTAACTATCAGTTTCTCTTCTCAAAGGACCATAGGATGGATTTAATAAAGGGTGTTTGTGCTCCTTTAGGCTGAGACCTGCAATGCAGAGTTTGGTTCCCTTAACAGGATCCAGAATCATAGAATGGCTTGGGCTGGAACGGACCTTAAAGACCATCCAGTTCCAACACCCCCTGTGATGGCCAGGGGACACTCTCCACTAGACTAAGCTGCTCCAAGCCCCATCCAGGGCTGGTCTTGGACACTTTCAGGGATGGGGCAGCCACAGCTTCTCTGGGCAATCTGTGCCAGGGCCTCCCCACCCTCACAGGCAGTAATTTCTTCTTAACATCCAATCTAAACTTAACCTCTTTCAGTTTAGAACTCTTACACCTTGTTCTGTCATTCCAGGCCCTCATCCAAACTCCCTCTCCAGCTCTCCTGGAGTCCCTTTAGGCACTGGAAGGTGCTGTAAGGTCTCCTTGGAGCCTTTTCTTCTCCAGGAAGAACAATCCAGCTCTCTCCTTTTCTGGAGACACTCCACCTTTCTTATACCTTTTTTATTTTCCCTTCCCTCTATCCATCCCACTTTGTTGCTAATCTTAAAGTCAAGCATGTGCCAAACTCTCTATTACATTGTGCTGAACTTAGAAGTGAAATTGTGTCGCTTTTTTTTTTTAAATCTTGAAAAGCAAACCTTGTGAAGCTTGTATCCAGCAGAACTGTAGTGCCAGAAAGTATTTTCCTGAAAACTTTGAGACTGTAGCTTATTAAAGCACAGATCCTTAAGATGATTGGGTCTATTCCATTAGTAGATTTCTAAAGTGTGCAGACTGGATAAACAACAGTGACAGCTTGGGGAAGTGTATGCACCTGTTTATTAAAAAGACGTTAACAAGGGCAAATCTAAAATAAGAACATGCACCACAACCCAATTTTCAGCAAATTTTTATGCATGCCTACACTTAAGGTTACCAATGTTATTGGCAATTTCTCTCTCTCTTTTCTCTCTCAGAAGTACACAGCAACTGATGAGCACGGAGCATCTGTGGCAAAGGAAAAAAACACCATCTTCAAATTTTGAGGAGCAAACATGACCCTTTCTTTTTCTACTGTTTTCCACCCACATTCAGTTAGTGTGAGAGAAGAAAGAAAATTTAAAAAAAAAAAAAGTAGAAATATTTTCTTTGCAGGGAAGAACTGAAGAATGCATTGTTCTCTCATTCACAAGCAAGCACTTTCATCATCTCTACTTTCATTTTGCTCTACATCATAAGTGACAGCAAGTTTTCTATATTTTACTGGTATAGCTTAGAAGGGGTCATGATTCTAAAAGTTCTCCTGCAGAACTGAGTCTTCTGTTTGGATGTATGCAAATTCCACAGCACTTATGCCACTTGTACTTTGCAGATAGGTATAAGCATATGCAAAAATGGAGATTATATGTGTACATGCAAGTTTTCAGAATTAATCAACCAAGAATGTACAAAAACTACAAATGCTTTGCTGAAATTCAGCTCAAAATAGATGTATGAATTAGCCTGCTGTAGCAGCTTTCACTCAAAGTTGCTAAATACACTCCATTTTTATAAATAATTAATAACTCATAAGATTTTCATGATAATGAGGCTTGGAGCAACCTGGTCTAGTGGAAGGTGTCCCTGCCTGTGGCAGGGGGATTGGAAGGAGATGGTCTTTAAGGTCCCTTCTGACTGAAACCATTCTATGATTCTACAAAAATACTCTTGCCCCAGAACAGCATTTTAACAATATATCCCAGTCTTGGGAGAACCTGTTGGTACTTATGTCTATTCACAATTGCTGTAGTGGTGTTTTTTATAAGGATAAAATGCTGCCAGCCTGGAGCCCCTACAGGATTAGGTCTTAATCCCCAAAGATATGTATGTGCTACCACCTCCTTTTGAGAGACTGAAAACAGGAAACTGCATGGGTTAATAACAGAGTAAATAATTAAAATTTAGGCTCCAAACTTGTCAAGTGTATTGCAAGCACAGTCACAAACTCTTCTTGGAGTCACCTTCATGTCAGTAGTTGATGTGAATATTTTTGAAGACAAATCAAAGCCTTGGACCTGACTGAGTCCTGTGGTTCAGTGTATGGCCATGAATACATCCCTCAAACACATCTGATTACTTCTGTTACTATGAACTGAAGCAAAGGGTCCTTGAACATTTCTCACAATTCAGCAGGCAAAAAAAAAGCAATGTTTTACTTCAGTCTACCTTTTACTAGAGCTGGGTACAATAGGATGTGATTATTTTAGGAACATTAAAAATATCTGCTATCTTCCTCCCATGCTAGGTAGAATAGTAGTCTGAAGTAGTTTTGCTTTGTAATTTTCTAAAATGAAGAATTCTGACTTAACCAAACTTCTTCAGAAGGAAGCTGGCTGATATTATCTTACTTCCCTCTTTTCTTAGTGTGGAATTGTTGAGAGAATGCCAGTTGTTGCTGCTTGTCATCACAACTTTCTAGTCCATATTATTGCTCATTAGAGGCAATAAATTAACCAGCAGACTACTTAAAACTGACCAGTGAATTTGAGTGTGTAGGTAATAACATGAAGATGTTGTAAATCTGGGTTTGCATTCATTATTTAATTGCACACACACATAAATCCTACCTTCTGAAAAACAATTATCCTTTATTTGTCTTCGTGATACTTGTTCAGCAAAATTTTAAGACTTTTTATTTCTTGGATGTTGTACTATACAAGGGAATGTCTCTGCTTCTCTTTGAGGGGATTGCAGCAAGAGTCATGGACACAAGGTATTGCCAAAAGTGGGAAAACTGGGGATTGCAGGCTGAAATACCAAGGGTGATGATCACTGAGATACTTTTGGCTCCAAAGAGGCCTGTTTTGTCCCACATGCACACGTAATAAAAGTGTATAAGGTCTCGTGTTTGCTGAACTGGGTGAATGGATCCCAGGGCTGGTCCTGCAGATGGTGGGTGTGTTGAGGGATCAGCACAGGTTTCAGAGCTGCATGGGGCTCACTTGCTCTGCTAGGAATGAGCTAATGTGCAGCTGATTCTTCTCTGGGGGAAACTTTGATTCTGGGTTTCAAAGAGGACTCTTTCAGTATTCCTAATGATTTTTTTGGCTACAAAGTCTGGCAGTCTTATAGAGCTGTTGGGGACTCTGACACCGAAGAAGTGTAGCCTAAAGAGCTGGAGCAAGACATTTCATACCACTGCTGCCCACTACTCAAAAAGGCAATGGTATAAGTACACCCCAAAAAAAAAAAACAAAGTCAAGCTCTGTGAGCAGATTAACAAAGCTGTTTGCTATTATGGACAAAAGCTGCAGGGAAAAAGAAAATGAAGAGGAAATGGGCTGTATTACTGTGAGCTGGCACAGAAATGAAATACCAGGCTGCAATTTATGTATAGTAATTGTTCACGAAGCATTCTTTGGGTTTTGATAGTGACTCATTGTGTTCTTTCTGACCTTTGATGTACAGGATGGGCTGCTAGAAGACAGAGGAGGCCACAGTAAGAATATAAAACTTTATTAACTTAAGATTTTGTTGGTTTGTTTGCTTTTTTTTTATTACTGCTCATTGGTAGGTAGTATCTCTGGAAAAAACAAACAAAGGCATTTACCTTGAGTCCTCATGGGTTTTGCCATCTCTCCCAGGCTTTTGTAGTTGAACAAACAGTTGAAAAATAGCTTTGGTTTTTAAAAGGAAATTTGCTAAACAATTGGTTGCTGACGTTGATTACTGAGTTCTGAAAAATAAGATAACTGATTGTAACACTATTGTGTTAGTAGCCCAGGTAATGAGCAGTATAAGCCCTGCTCTATACAAGCCACACAGTAAAGTTATCAAGAAGATATTCTTCTGAGTGAAAATTTTATGTTTTAAAGAAAATCACAGAAAAAAGCTTCCATAGAGTAATCAGAGTAGACACAACAGACTCTTCAGCACCGTTAAGTTCCATTATGTAAATCCACTGTGATGTAAGCCAGACACTGTCAAGTTTGATACGCCCCAAATTTGACCTAATTAGCCATTTGGTTGTTACTTTTTTCAAAGCTTGTGCAACTCAGCTCGGTTCAGGATATAGATGCTAATTGAACACGTAACCTACAGGTGCTAAAGAATCCTTACAAAGGAAGGCCTATCCTATTAGGAATGCGAGTCAAGGCCCAGGGTCATCAGCTCGGATGGTGGGGATGGGAAAAGAAATCCTATCTACAGCTCTCTTCACATGGCCATGTTATTTCCAGGAGAGAAATTCAAATTCAGGGTAAGCCAATGCAATCTAATAGAGATTTGCCAACTGAAGCCACTCAGGCTTCAGGGAAAGAACATTTCTTGAAGCTTTTGGAAAGCTGAGACTCTATAAGGCAAAGCCTGAAGTGGTTTACTCTACCCCCAGTAAAAACCACACCCCTTTGCAAGTCACAACTGGAATTTTCTCTCGTTGGTAGACCACCATGTGATTTGTGGGTGCCTACACTCTGCTGCATGACTTATTCCAGCTTTGCCTTTCACCTTTCCCCTCTCTGCCCATGTGCTCCCAGCCTGAGATCATCACCTTTACACCCAAGTCCTCTTCCCACCCATTTGCCAAGCAGGAGTGCAGTAACCTTTTGTCATGACTACACCTTGGCCCAGATGCTGCAATGTAAACACTCTATCTCTTCTGCTGTTTCCCCACAATCCCCTAACCAAAATGAAACGAGATAAAAAGAGCCGCACAGCCTCTGAGTTTCCTGGCTTTTATCTTTTTATACCAAAGCCTTTGTGTTAATTTTGCATAGCTATTTTTACATGTGGAATAATATCCTGAATTACTGCTATCACGTGCACTTAAGAATCCCACCTCACCATCCTCAAGTCATCTGGCAACCTGATAGTGTTTCCTGCTCCTTCCCTCACATCAGTGTTGCAGAGAGCTTTGCTAAAAGTTTCACATCTGAAAAAGCAGATGATTTGGCAACACCTTCCTATGTTTTTTTTTTTTTTCCTTAAAAAAGTGTGCCTGTCTTTGAGTAAACTTTTCTTTCCAACTGTTCTTTTTTGTCAGCTTGCCAGCTCAACTTCTAGTATTGTTCTGCAGAGATTGCTGTAAGGAAAAATGAAAGAGAAGAGAAAGGTAGAGAACTGGGGGAAAGGGAAAAAGGGTTCAGAGGGCATTTAAAGCCTGGGGAGCCTAGCATGGAAAGGGAGATAGGCTTAGGAAACAGGGAATAAAGTGGTGGAAGGAGAGATAAAACAAAAACATAAAGGATAAGGGATTAGAGAGATAAGGAGTTCAAGAGATGAAATGTGAATAAAGGAAAACAAGAAAAATAAGGATGAAAGGAAAGAAGTGACAGGAGTAAGACATGTAAACAATTAACTAGGAAAATATTCTGTTTATTTTAGTGAAAGAAAATTATAGTATCTTTATTATTCTCTGGTTTACTAGTTCAGAGGAATTTTTCAAACTAAGAGCTGACACTTGGGTAGTATTACTGAACGGTGAGAAATATAAGCCTTCCAGTTGTTGAATTAACCCATTCTGAATTTGTTTAATTAATATGACATTCAAATAGCTTAAGTTTGGGTAAAAAAAACAATAAAAAAATATTAGTAACTGCAATACAAAGTGCAGATCTGGAAGAACTCTTCCCAATATTTGCAGTTAAATCCATCAGCTCATTGATAATCACTCCAGAACAGAGTGGAGCCCTGCAGATTAATACCAGAGCTGAAGAGAGCAAAAATATTTAAAATCAGTGCTGGGCTCAAGTTTCAGCATTGCCCACTGACCAGGAGAAAATTGCTCAAGATCACCATTTGTCTGTGAAAGTATTTCACAACATTTTTTTTCCCCATAAGGATATTTATCCTAAGTGTTATCAGGTCTCAGTTTCTGCCTGAGTTGTTCACATAGGTCACATAATGTGGTGGAACCCAGATAATATTACTTGTTTTCCCTGATTGTCTGAGCTCATATTATCAGGAAGCTGAAATTTTGTCAAACCCACGCTGGTTTTTGTTTTTTTTTTTTTTCCACAGGCTACGTATACCTACAAGCCTAAAGGCATCATCCAAAAACCCAAACAAAAAACCCAGCAGTTTTTATGCTTGACTCTGACTGGAAGCCACCAAACATTTGAACTAAGTTAAGCCATCATCCCTCACTTTCCAGAACCCTTAAACTTGCATAAAATAGTTCAGATCTATAAAGGAAGATATTCCTTGAGGTCAGTTACTTGACATATAAAATTTATTTCTGCCCATATAGCTCCAAAGGCTTCTGAGCAGATCTCAGGCTGTTGTGAAGGTTTCTGGAGACACAATCAAGATGTTGCACATCTCTTTCCCTTATACTTGATAGGACAATCTCCCAACAGGATTTCTTCCCCCAGAGCATGCACAGAGAAGAGAAAATGAAGTCTCTAATGATTGCCAGTCCAACTTGTGGTGCCATCCAGGCCTGTTAATTCTGTCAGAGGGAGAGGAATCTTAGGATTTAAAGGTTTGTTTCATTTAAAGGTTTGTTTCAGTACAAATCATGAGTTAGTCGATGGAAAACTGGATTTACTTGAAAGCAGAAAAAACACATTAAACCAATCCTAAAACAACCTTGTTCCAACCCTGTGAACCTGAACCAAGCAGCCTAAAGAACCTAAGAGCCATAGGAAGCAGTTGTGTATCTACAGAAGGACCCAAGCCTTACGTCCCCTCCTGAAGTATTTGAGGTATTGCAATGAGAAACCGCCAGTAACAAACAGCAATTTAAACATCCTAAATTACATTGTGTAAAGTCTCAGCTTGCCAAATGCCTGAATGAAAAAGGATGTGGAAGATGGGCTCTCCTTCATTCTAATTCAACCCAGATTCTGGGATTATCTGTTAAAAATAGGACATTCTCTATTCTCTAATAATAATAATTTTCCATAGACAGCTGTTGATGTGCCCATAGGTTCACAATAGCTCTTTTTGCAGTGGAGTGTAATAACAACTTCTTCAACTCTGTTTTTGAATTCAGAGCTGTACGAGCTATTCACAGCGAGCACTTTAATCAGTGAATTTCAGCTTTTATTCTGACTTTGGATTGTTATAAATGCTACACGCAGACATTTGGTATAAATAAACTTTGCCCCAGTGATTTGTTCACAACATGTTTTCGCAGCAGAGTTTCAATATCCCTTATTACCATTGCACAACTGCTCACCTTGGCTGACCAGGGTTGTTTGTTCTGGGAAAGAAGCACCAAGAGGAAGTCCATGTCGTGGGGCCGTGATGGTCCAATGGATAAGGTGTGCTCGATTTAAGTTAGGAGGAGCAAGATCGCAAGAGTAAAAAGGTTTTTAGGACTATTTTAATATTTCCGTTCCTGTTCCCTTGACTCAGACCTTGCCTGTAACATCGCTATGAGAACAAAGAGGCCACTTGAATGTTATAGTCTGAGGTCAAATTGAAAATTAATGATCTCTTATCACATTCAGACAAAGCTCCAGCTGCAAAGGGTGGGGTTGGGTGCTTTTCTGGTTTATTTAATAGCCACTGAATCAGGGCTCTGAACAAGGCTTGCCTAGTTAGAGCTGCAAAAGATGAGCTCACATGCCATTTTCTGAGTCCCTCAACCGTGCCCACGCCAGAGCACGGCCTGGCAATCCTTTATATGGCTGGTGTCTTCCAGGAGAGCAAACGGAGTGCAAGTTTAATATCTTAATGAAACAAATGTCAGGCATTTGTTTTATATGAATAAAACATCTTTGGCATAAACCACGGTGAAAAACAAATTCCGAAAAGGTTGTAAATCAGAATTCAGCTTTCAGGGCGCTAAAATGTGTGTGTGAAAAATTATGCTGAAGAGCCAGCTCTATCTAAACTAAATCGTTTGGCAATGCCCTGTCAGCGCGGAAGAAAATGGATGTAATGTGCACATATGCACAAGGAGTGACTCAGAATGATGTACAAGTGTTACTGTATCTACTCCAAAAGAAATACCTGGAAGTCAGGAAATACTGCTCCATGGTTCAGCAGATTTGTCTGAGGATCGATGCTCTGGTTTTGAAACTCTGGTTTTTCCCCAGAGTGCTGTAAAGATGTCTCATGCAAACAAATACAGTCTGGGTCAACCGATATCTCTGGGACTATTGCACAAACTATAGTTTTATTTGGTATTTATGGGAGAAGAATTTCAGGAGAAAAACATGCCTGCTGGCAGCTTAAGGACAGAACAATAGATTGATATCTGTAGGTCGTGGAGCAAGACCTGTAGCCTAAACACATGCACATTAATCTATATGTAAGTCCAGGCATTTCCTTAAGTAGTCACGACAGTTTAATTGCCTATGAATATTCATATAAATGAGTTTTGTTTGGAAGAAGGGCAGCAATCTCAAATACTTGTACCAATCTCTATTCAGGCGGAGAAATCATCTGAAGTCTCCGGTTTCCTGTTTATAAGAGTTGGGGCTGCCCAGACAAAACACAGCAGCAGGAACAATAGCACAGGGCTTGGATGACTCTTACGGCACCTCTGAGACCGGGTTGTCTCAGCTAAAGGTAACATCACTCCGATTTACAATCCCAGAGCTGGAGCTGGGAACCTCAGGATGACCTGCTGTGTGTTTGTACAGTCAGTGCTCCTGTGCAGAATGAAATGGCACCAGAGAGACGTAGAATGGTTTGGGTTGGAAGGCACCCTTGAAGGCCATCTAGTCCAACCCCTGCCATGGGCAGGGACACCTGCCACTATCCCAAGTTGCTCCAAACATGATCCAATCTGGCCTTGAGCACTTCTAGAGATGGCACATCCACAGCTTCTCTGGGCAGCCTGTGCCAGGTCCTCACCTCATTCACAGCCATTAATTTCTTCTTCATATCTAGCCTAAATCTACCCTCCTTTAATTTAAAGCCATTATCCCTTTGTCTGTAGTAACAGACAAATATCTGCTAAAATATCTGCTCCCATCCTTCTTGTATGTCCACTTTAGGCACTGCAAGGCCCCACCTTTACCCATCCCATTCTCCTACTCTGTTTTACTGTTTATCTGCACAAACTGAAACACAACCTTGGGGCAGCTACTGTCAGGTCCTCAATGAGGTTTTCTGGGATAGCCTGCCCTTTGGAGTCCTTCCAGGAGGGAAGAACATATTTTCCCAAAGACGGTGTTGGGCCCTTGTGTTCATTTGCTGGAAGGAAGTCCGGCTCTGTCAGGTAGAGTGATTGAGGTTTCTTGGAAAACGCCGATGAGGAGGCTTGCGCTGAGAAGACAGAGAAATGATGGAGGACCTTGCCAGAATAGCAGATCAGACATAACTCTCTTGGTCACCATGGTGAGGAGGGAATTCAGCTCAAACAGAGCAGCAGACTGTCTCCCGCTCACTAGACTGTGATGCTCGGGTTCATCCTACTGAAGGGCATCTGTGAGACAGTGCTGAGCACCACTCAGGAGCTATTACGTAGTAGGTTACAGTGCTGGCAAATGTTTCCAGTTTTTTTCTGAAGTGCCATTTATATCTGACTTACCCATGTTCTTCCCTGCTGCTACCCCAATGTAAACAGCGCAGGGTCGTACAGGAACCACTCTCCCTCTTTCCAAAATGGTAATGCTGGGGATCTGAGGATGACTAATCTCTCCTGTTTACAGTCTGCTAGCTGTTTGAATCCTAACATAACTTAGATGACAGGGTTTGGGAGACTGGAGAATTACATGTTGCCAAGCTACTAGGGAAAATCTAAAAAAAAAAAAAAAAAGACTTTTCATGAAGTGTCTGGTAATTTCCCTCATTCCCTGAAACATCACAGGCTGTAGTTCTCATACCCTGCTCTTCCCTCTATGTTTAAGAAACACCTCATGTATTCACCTTACCCATATGGGACCTGAGACCAATTTCCAAGATGCCTACAAGAAGAAGAAGAGGAAAGAAGCAGAGATAGTAACTTGATCATGTCCTGGACTCACTAACTTTTAAACAGCTGTGTTGGTATAGAAGATTTCCTACAGAAATTTTCCTACAGAAATTCCCTACTTGGGTATCTAGTCCCTTCTCCACACCTGTAGCCTGTAGCCTCTATATATAACTGCATAACCCTCATACATACATATATATATATATATATATATTTAAAACCCAGCTGCATGTTCACTAACTGCCTTCAAAGCTGTCCAGTGAGCCCTTAAATTATCTCTTTAAAAATCCTATTGCAGTTACATACCACTTTTTTCAGCCTGCATTTAAGCCCATTAAATAAATCAGAGAAGATACACAGTTCCACAAGTCCTTTTAATCACAAGAAAGATACAGGCAGAAAATGGTCATCTGTCTATAAACCCAAGCTGAAAAAGTTATACCAGAAATGAGGTGTAAATTTTTAAGATTGCACATAATTCAGCTGTTAGAACAATTTAACATTTGGATACTGCACATGGGATGTGGGATAATTTTTGTCACTTGAAGTCTTTGAAATTGGAAAACTTCCTAGAAGATATGTTCCAAGTCAACCACAAGTGACTGAGCTGCAGACTCAATAACTCAAAATTGAGGTGGATTGTGTGAATGTCTGTGATCCAGCCCACACAGGATGGGAGGCTGGAGAACTGTGATGGCCTCAGAATCTATGAAAACATTTTGTCTTTTCTGCTTGGTGTTTCAAAAGGAGCTGTCACAGATTAATCAATTAATAAAAGATGAAAAAGGTGCAGCAAATAAAGTTGCAGTCAGTTAAAGATTGAAGGTAGAAGATGGATATACCCTACAAAAGATGAGGTGAATTATAGCAATTCAGGAGAATGATCCTGATAAATTAAATAATGAATCACATTCCAAAGTTGATAAAATTTTTATTTTAGATTCAACACATGAAGTAAAAGAAGAATTCAAATAGCTATGGAAGAACATAAATGCCCAATTTGAAAATAAATTCAGCCAAGCAGCTGTCATAGTAACCTTTGCAAATAAAAGTGTTATAGAGGAACTTTACCAGGGAGTACGACACTAAGTGGTGTATTACTTCAGAAATCTGGCACTATTACTCATTTTAAACAGGAAAGATTTGACAAGAATGGGAAAATTCAGCTGTACCAGCCTAGCAGGTGTGTGGGAAAGAACGTTTTCAAAGCAAAGCCCACGATGCTCTTCAACATTGTGCCCTTTTGGAGCTCACTGGAATGGGTTTTTACCTAATGGCATCTATTTTGTACCAGCCAGTGACTTAGCAAGCGATCTTTTGACTCATTTCTGGAAAAAATTACATGTGGCTGTTTATGGAAGTTGTTAGTGGAACAAGATCTTTCCTAGATTATACATGTCATGGATTTTTTTTTTCTTTTTGGCATAGTAAACTAAAGAGTGTTTTGTGAATGATTGTTTTATTAGTGCATAATATATTACTGGGTAATATAGAAACATGGTAACATCGATTTCATAGAACTGCAGAATCCCAGAAGGGTTTAAGTTGAAAGAAACCTTAAAGATCATCCAGTTCCACCCCCTGCCACAGACAGGGACACCTTCCACCATCCCAGGCTGCTCCAAACCCCATCCAACCTTGCCCTGGACACTTCCAGGGATGGGGCAGCCACAGCTGCTCTGGGCACCCTGTGCCAGGGCCTCACCAGGGAACAATTCCTTCCCAATATCCCATCTAATCCTGCCCTCTGGCAGCGTGAAGCCATTCCCCCTTGTTCTGTCCTTCCACCTCCTTGTTCAAAGTCCTTGTCCAGCTCCCTTGGAGCCCCTTTAGTGCTGGAATATGAAGAACATGTAGAGGAGATAGAGGGAATTTAAGCTGAAAAGCAACTTTAGCTACACTGTCGTGTTTAAAAGCTAAAGCAGGCCTTGTCTTGTCTCCATCTGTGCATGGGAATGAAAAGGCAGAAAAATCTGCCTCTCTCTAGGAAATTATTCCAACTGCTGCCTGTGGTATTGTTATCAGGAAATGGAACACTTGCTGCAGTAGGAACCAACGAGCACTGACTGCAAAGGTTTAGGCCCCTGTCACAGAACTGCTCTGACAGGTACTGTTGGAAGCAGAGGTGGGCAGATCTGATAACCAGAGATACTGAAATTAATAAATATCACTTAATCTGGATACTCAGAGGTGAGAAATCCAATTGTTTTCCCTTAGCACCCTTCCGTGGCAAGAAGAAGATTTTGCAAAACATGAGTTTGCATCCAAAATTAGCAAAACTATTCAGGGGAAAGGAGAATTATGTTTCTAATGAAAAGTACCATGGTAAGACACTTAAACAAATAGGGAAGAAACACATACATTCACAGTATTGTGTTTTGCTACACCCAATGGAAGGGTATGCTCTGTTGATGTTTGTCCTTCTCCCCATCCCATTTTGACCTCTACACTGCCTTATTGCTTGTTGTGAAAATTGAATTGCTGATGTTTCAGGAATGTATCCGTGCAGGTCCATCTCCTGTTTCTAACAGAACATCCTGGTAACTTTGGTAAGACGACTGGCAGTTACTTCCACAATTTTTTTTTCCCTATCTCTGGTCATAATACTGAAATTGCATCTTAACTTTTAACTGAAATATGAAACATAAGCCTTTAGCTGATTACAAGGTTAGAGCTTCTCTATACCTGACCTCTCATTCTATACCACTTGGTCTTGTTCTTACCAGCATTCATTTTGCCTTATTTTATGCTGTGGCCTAGGGTTCTTTTATCATAAAAATCTCAACTCCTAAAACTTGTCAAGGCTGACTTTTACTCTGGTGTAAGGTACAGCTCCTTTTCCTCTTCTTTATACTCTGCCAGAAGAGGCAACCATTGATCAATAACTTCTCCCAGGGAATTTTTACTACAGTTTTATTGCACTTTGGTCAGTTGATAAAAATAACCACATTTCACAGCTTCGGTAACCTGAACATCTTAACGTCAACTATCATCACACCTGGATAATGGGCAATTAGTTTTTAAATATGGTCTGACTCATTCTCTCTTATGATCTCCATTAAACTCTGGCAGGGAAATCCTTCCCAGATCTTCAGTGCTGTTTCTGGCTCTTTAAAGGGTGCTTTTTTTTTTTCCTTATGCATAATATCCTGTATATTCTTGTGCACGTGAGTTAAGATTTGCCATTTTAGAAGGATTTCTTGCTTTAAACTCACTATTTCCTGAAACCTAGCCTCATCTTTAGTCCAGCATTGGCTGTAGAAAAAGTAGACAGGTTGGAAGGAAATTAATATAGAAGTTAGAAGTAATTAAAATTCAGAGTTGGCTGGACACTTGTGAAAAGTGCAGATGACTACCTGTGTCCACATATGCAGTGCATTTGTCTAAGTTACTGGTGTGTGAAAAGCAAGGAACGGAACGAAAACTCCTCTTGCTGCCATAACTACAGCAGATGCTGCTTAATGCCTGCTGAAATTCAGAAATATGCTCTCATCCTTTTACAGCAGCCTTGTCCTACCTATTGTGCCCTTGATTTCAGACCTCTGACCTGGCATTTCTTCTGGCATGCTGTAACAAACAAATCCATGGACAAGTAGGTGATCCTATAAGAATCCAAGTTATTTACAAAAGAAGATACTGGAGAAGGTGCTGCTCAGAGATGCTCCATTCTTGGCAATTTAAAATTCTCTATTTCTGCCTGATTTTAATTAATAGCCTTGTGTTTAAGATGAAATGTGTTCAATTTGTGCACAGTGTAAGGACTGTCACACTACAAGATCAGTTACATACATACCAATACAATTATTATTCTCTGCTGACAAATGTACCGTGATATTGATAAAAAAGCAATAACTTCAATGTACATGTCAAAACCTGCCCTGATAGCTTATTACAGATTGTTAGATGAACATAAATATCTAATGTTCAGCCTGTAATGTTCATTTTTACCATGGCAGATGAAGGTATAGGCTGAAGAACTAATTTAAAACACAGTAACAAGTCTCTGCCACTCACTGAGCCTAAGGTATGTCTTTGCAAGCATTCATGGAAGTATGGGTGACTATTTCCCCAGCCCAGGACCAGGCTGCAGGAAACTGCTGATGTTCAGCACATAAACCTCTTCGAGTGTCCCTGAGATCTTCTGGTTCCAGCTAAAATCTGCCAGCTTATCCATAATCACCTTTCCATGTCTCCAAGAAGGGAGCGTGCCTCCTCAGGCTGCCTGGGCTGTGCTGTCCTGCTCCGGCTCCCTCCCGCAGAGAGCCAAGACAGGAGCAGAGCCCCAGTGCAGGCTTTCCCAGGGCAGAAGTGGGTTGTGAGCTGGACTTTTATGAAAACAGCCTCTATCACATCGACACATTTGCTTATTTTTATGCCTCTTTTTGAAAGGAAAGGGAAATGGGGGGCACAGCCTCAGATAGATCCCGCTTCCTCCTTCATTCATCAGCTTTCTTACCCGCATTTAGAAATGCAAGGAAGCCAGTGATGAGCGATCTATTTTGGAGACATCCCAGATTAAAATAAACCCATTCCTATGGCTGTGGACTTGCTGAGGGTGTTGGGAGGAACAGGGCTGAAGTACTGACAGAGTTGGTGACGAGTCCGAGAAGCCACAGCATTCCCCGTGTTCTGCACCACAGGCTTGGACATCCCATGAGCTGGCCAGGTAGAGTCAACCCTCCTTCTTCCTTCTCACAAGGACACAACCACAAGGGCCCCTGCTTGAGGATTTGTGTGGCAGAAGGGGGTTTCCCACCCATCTCAGCAGAGGAGAGGCTGATGTGTTTGTTTTGCTTCCCAGTGGCTTGTACCTCTGCTTTGTGCAGAGGAAATGAAAGGTATAGTCAGTGATGGTAGTGGTGATTTATTCTGGTGCTAAGGCTTTTTTTAAGGTCATCAGCTGCATGATCTCTTCACATACTGCTTTCAGTTGATTACAACTTTTTAGTGTTTTCCTGTTGGCCCTTTTTTCTTTCGTTATTTTTTCTGCCTGCTCAGCTACATTTTTCCAATGAAAAATAGCCACTGCAAAGAGTTTGTTTGCTTGCTTGTTGTAGAGGCCCAGTAAGATCAGCACCAGCATCACCTTCCTTGGAAGTACATGAATGAACCTCACCACATTCCTCTGGGGGAAAAATTTCCCACCTTTTCATTCAGATGTGGCAGAGGAACGATGAAGATATCAGTATTTCATCTTCAATTAGCATTTTTGGATTTCAGCTGACTTCATAATCAAGTCTGTACACAGAAGAAGTTTGTTTCACTAATAAGCATTTTCCTGTGTAATAACAAAAGTCTAATTTCTCAAAAAAAAAAAGGATTTCATTGTGAAAAGGAACATAAAGTTATCTTGCACCAATGTAATCACCCTTCTTTGCAATCCCACAAAGCAGGAAGGTTCAATTACATATGTTCAACAGTGAAAGCCCACAAAATTGTGACATCTGTCATCTGATGTGCAGGTAATGGAAACTATTGTGCCACATTAAAGCTGAGATATAAAGGACTTGGCTATACATATATAGATGTAAATGGCAAAATACTCCGGCATTTTTTATGAGCAGTTATGTGCAATATTGTCACCGAATTCACATTTTAAAAACAGCCACTAAACCCCAGTTACTTTTATTTTTCCTCCTCATTCAGGTGTACCTTGAGTGAAACGTCTTATTTTAAATGTGTTGACTGGACATGCTTCAAGCATTTTGGGCTGGAACCCCATCCTTCTCCTCAGCTGCCCTATATTTGCATCCTTTATTTTCTTAGATTAAAAAAAAAAAATCATCATACTGCAGACCAACTCAGGGCTAATTGTAGTCTCTGAAGAAAATTAAGATGCTGTAATACACCATTAGAGTCTCTACAATTTGTATTAGGCACCAGGATATGTTTTCCTAATTAATAGTTCCTTTAGTGTCCAGATTAAAAATAGCTGTTAAGGGCTCTGGGTAGATGATACAGCAGTATGAAATAGCATTACACCTGTCTCCCTCTTGCAGCTTCCCAAGTGTAAGTAGGAGTCAGAATTTCCCTCTTCATTAAATAAAAACACTGATAGATAGGACATCACTTGGCATCTCCAAAGTGCTATACCTAAGACATACCATCTGCTACGAAGTTGCAAAAACATAGCCCGAGAAAAGTGGGACATCAAGGTGGAGCTTAATTTTCTTTAGTCAGTTTTCTGTCTATCCTGGACTTGAGCGGGGATGGTGCCGGCATGGCTCACAGTGCCTGTAACTGCAGCAAGGGAGCACGGCTGGGAATGCAGTCATCCAGGAGCAGGGAAATTCCAGGGGAAACAGGGAAGCTGCTCCCAAGAGAGACACATTTTTAGTAACCAGGAAGATATTACTTTTGAAGGTAGCAGGAATGACAAATTAGGGTTCCCCTGTCCTGATGAGTGCTCCCAGCTCCGAATTACAAGGTTCCTTTTGCTTTGCCTTCCCCTTGTCACAGGAATTATTTTAGCAGTGCTGCAAAGTGCACAGAGCCTGACTTGGAGCTCAGTCTCTGCTCTGAGGGCTGTGGGCGCTTCCTGCAGCAGGAGATTGAGGCTTCAGACTAAGGTGACCATAGATCCCAGATGTCCTACTTGTGGGAGAAGTAGGACAGAGAGACATGAGCAGACACCCAACACCCTTCCTTTCTGTGCATCGTTAGATCCAGACCTGGGTTTCAGGCTGAAAAAAGATCCTGAGAAATCAAAGTGAATAAAAAAAGATTACTTTCCAGCTGCATTTGCAATGGCATTTTTTGGGCACTCTTCTTCAGCATTCTGAGCACTGTGAGTCTCAGTCAGGTCCCTGAGAGCTGGAGACAGAAATGCAGGAACATTCCCATCTGCTCACAGACAGCCTCAGTCTTTCAGACATCCAGCAGCCCAGCTGGAGACACTGCTCTGCTCAGGTTGCCAAACAAACAGACAATTGGATAAAATCTGGGGGCAGAAAAAGTGGCTCCATTTGGAGTAACAAGGTCATCCTGGTTCAGCAACATGATTTCCTGCAGCAGCGGGTCTGGCAACAGCAGCCACCCCACACAGCTCCAGGCAGTGCTACCTGTGCCCTTCTGAAGGCCATCCATCTTCCTTCTTATAGAGTTATTCAAATAAAAGACCTCTGGCATAACATTCCTACCTTTCCACTTTAACGCACACATCTGCTCTGAAAAAGCATCTCTCTGATGTGCTGGTGGTTATAGCACAGTTCCAATGCATGATAGATCATCCCCTGGACTCTTCAGAAATTAAAGAGTAATGGCTTTAGACTGAAAAAAAGTGGGTTTAGAATAGATATCAGGAAGAAATTCTTCCCTGTGGGCGCGGGGAGGCCCTGGCACAGGGTACCCAGAGAAGCTGAGGCTGCCCCATCCCTGGAAGTGTCCAAGGCCAGGCTGGACAGGGCTTGGAGCAGCCTGGGATAGTGGAAGGTGTCCCTGCCCATGGCAGGGGGTGGAATGGGATGAGCTTTAAGGGTCCCTTCCAACCCAAACCATTCTGTGATTCTGTGATCTGCTTTAGATGAGGAGATGGAGCTTTACACACACAAGTGAGGGTTTTGGCTCTGTGCTCCTCCCACAGGTCATCCTCCTGCTCCCAAACAGTAATTTGACAACCACGTACCATGACTTCAGTAACACAGAAAACAGCATTGCATTTCCTCAAGCAGCTTAACACTGTTTAATTGTGCTAATTTAGCCCAGGTGGTCTCTGCAGCAGCTTTTGCCTTAGGCCTGACGAGAAGCAGGGAGGGGAAAGCAGTGAATTTGCTACATTTGTGCGTGGCAAGAGCTCAGAAACACCAGTTGAGATGTGAGGAAACATGGCGTAGCATTTGCATGCTTCATAACAGCTCCTGCCTCACCAGGGCATGGAAAGCATCCTCCTCTCCACAGCAAGGACAATCAGAGTGCTGGGGAACACCCAAAGTACTGATGGAGGAGTTAAAAAGTCCTGTAGAGGCTGGGGTTGGGAACAGAGCAGACACAGTCTGTGAAGATCACGTTCAGAGCCTGTCTTTGGATAATAGTGTGTGCTTTCCAGGCAATGCAAACATCAGACAATTTGTAACAGTGTTTTACTGCCTTCATTTAAAAAAATGTCCATTAGTAGCCTGTGGCTTTTCACCTGAACCATTTTTAACTCAACAACAGGTGTGCAAGGGAGGTTTCCTCCTGCCCTGGACATGGCATTGATCTCCAGCAGCTGAAACCAGGGAAGTTTTGTCGCTTGCCAGGCAAGAACGGGTAGGATCGGGGTTGTCATGGGGTGGATAAAGGCTTGCCAGTGGTAGTCAGTGTTTCCTAATGATACTGGAAGTGGCTCTTTAATCTTGTCGCCCTTTCTCTGTGAACAGAAGCACTTGATGGTGTCAGGTGTAAGTGTAAAGCTGGAGGCAACCCGCACGTCAGGGCTGAGCCCCTCCTTCCCCATGCTCAGGTCTCAGGGGCATGTGAACCGTGTGAGATGGGAAGCTCTTGAATTGGTCCTTCCGCTCCTGTCTTCAAGGGTGAATAAATGAATCATGAAGCACAGCACTTAAACACAGACATAGCCAATATTCCAGGTTTTCAACACAGGAAGAGGACGGGAACTCCTGGTAGAGCTCCATTTCTAGCATCTGGAAAGTCAGAGGAGAAACAGAGTGCAAGAAAACATGCAAACATCATTAGTGGAGAAAAATAAGTGTGCTTTTTTCATTTTGCTAACCCAGATTCCATAGGTGATGGAGGTTTTTTAAAGCCTAACTACCCCTTTAAGAATGGCTAGAAACACCCGTCGGAGACTTGTAATGAAATAACATTATTTATCAGTATTAAATATAGTAAACAAAAATGAGAAACAGACTTAATTGAAACCCTCTGTGAAATCTGGCTAATCAGTTTTCATTTCCAGGAGGCTTTAACTTATGTTATTTAATTTATTATTTATCTGTTCTATTTTGATTTTGCTTTTCAGCCCCAGCGCTGGGCTTTGGGCTCTTTAGAAACGTGTGGCGAGAGGCTGGAAGTATCACCCTGACTTCAATCAGGACAATACTTCACCCATGTTTGATCCTTTCGAAGGCTTTGATAAACTTAATGATCACACAAGGGTTCCCCTAGCTTCACTGCTGACACTTAATCTTGAGGCCAGGCACACTGCAATGTATTTTCTTGACCACCAGACTGATTTTCATTTTGGACCCAGGTTTACCTCCATCCCATGCAAACACGATGCCATTTCACTTTATTTCTTTAATTTATAAGCATCAAAGTTGCTGAATCAGGAAACTGAGGTTATAGCTGTTGAAGAAACGAATCCCACATCGTGACAAACTGCTTCTTCGGCAGATTTTCTCTTGTTCCTCATTCTGAGTCATTGTAACACGTTTTAAAGGCCAGAGTTACATATGAAGTTCTTGATGGTGAGAGCTGAGCCCTTTCTTGTGGTTTGTGCAGGCAGACAATCCTCATCGTGTGTCTCTACTGGCTGCCAGTAGCAAACGATGTTTAATTCGCATCGCGGTACTTCCTGTGTCACTGGAGCGTGTGACATTGCCCACCAGAACTGAGAGTGAAGTGGTAAAATATGACTGTGTTAATTGAATTCTAATTAGCCCAACAGCGCTACTCATCTCTGCTGAAGTGCAGCTCACTGGGATTCCACCACTTCATAGAGAGGAACGGGAGAATTTGGGGGAAGAAGTAGAAGTCGAGGATCGGGGGGGGACAAATTATTGAAACTGGGTAGAACAGATTAAACTTTTTGTGGTTGATTCTGATAGCAATTGGCCCTGTGCCAGCTCACATATCAAAACTTCAAAGTATCTGTGGCATTCTGGGTGGTGGTTGGGGGAAGGAGAGCATCATTATCTCTTTAAGATGCACTTCTGGACCTACCCATTTGGGCAAGTATTTTCTGCCCCCCCCCAAAAAAAATCACGGTCTGCAGTTGTATGCACAAATTTACCCTCACAATATGCCTTGGAGATAAGGAAGTCAGTTGATTCTCGTTTTGCAGGCTGGGGTCATTAAATGATTTGTCCGGAGTCTCTATGGAAAATCCCAGCAGAAGCAGAGAGGAGCCGTGGGTCTGCAGTGCTCCTCTCCAGCTCGACACAGGAACCTTACAACACTTAAGGAATTATTAAAATGTTAAATGAGTTGAAATGAAAGGTTCTGTCCAGAGCTGGAGCCATCATTTGGATTATTGACTCAGTTCTTTGAAAAATACACAACTGAGGCAGTATTATGAGTGCAATTACAGCCAGTGGAGAATTCTTAAATGAAGGGCAAATCAAAAGGAAGCTATCTGTGTTTTATATTTCTGTGGTTGCCTCCATCTCAACAGTGATTGAGAGCATGGCTGTGCATACACAGACATATGTTGATTTTTGTGCTTGTCAGCAAGTTGAGCTCTGGGGGAATTCTCCGGCAGGGGTTACACTGAGATAGAAACAGGGCAAACAGCTCATGGGCTTTAAGATCTGCTGTTTCTCCTTGAGATGGGAGAGGAGTGCCTGCCCTTAGCCTCTTCCACCCACCCTCATCCTTCTTTCACACCCAGAGTTTCCATCCTTTTCCTCGTCAGGAGCACTCAGGAACAAATTGTTCAGGACGGAGGGAGGTGGGCACAGATGTGACCACCTGCTGCATGTGCCTTTCTTTTCATGGGCTTTTAAAAAGGCACTTCATATTTTAAAGAGGAGGAGGAAAAGCCAGTGGCCTTTGGTGTTGCTGAGCACTGACACAGCTGGAGCTGGCCGGGGGTGGTGGGGTGTTATTTTTTACAGGTTGGCAACCAGACGCTTGTTGCAATGATATACTATTTTTTTTTTCCCCCTTCCAGAGCTCGCCTGAGTGTAGATGTGCCAACACGGGTTCCGGTTTTACCACAGCTAATTCTCTTATTTCAAAGAGCGGAAATATCCTCGGACAAATCTGCTTTGTCAAGGTTGAAAACGTTCCACACCACAGATGGTGACCATAAGGTGCAAGTGAGTTTTCAGCTGAACTGGTGACACCCTACCCATTTGCTTCACTGCTGAAGATTTTAAAACTAGTTTTTGTTATGAGAAGCTGAGCAAGATACTTCTCTCCAAATGTCTCTTCCTCCTGTTAGCTCCTCGCTTCCATATTCATGGCACTCCTGCTGCTACTAGCACTACCATGCGTAGCACCTACTGCAAATTGTCCAGTTCCTGTTGTTAGGATGGCAGTTCCCTTTGGTTTTTGAAAAATTCATTAAGCGAGGGGGTGGAAGGGGCAGCAGAGTCCTGTTATGGTCCAGCACCCTATTGTAGGAGATATTTTTCCCCCAGGTGAGTTCCTACTGGATGGCTTGCTGGGTCTGTAACCAGATGAGCACCTCTACTTTTATGCAAAGGCAACGGGTTCTATCTAGATAATCAGATGTGTTGCAACACAAAAAAACCCCCACCAAAATTCTGTGTGCAGGGATACTGTGGGGAGTTTCCCGGCAATGGTTTGGGGATTTTCAGGCCCTTCGAACACGGCGTGAGATTTTTCTTGTGGACTGAACAGAACCCCAATGGGAATGGGGATGGCAGCTTACAATAATTGCTACCATGCTCTTCTGAGTCCCCTTAACTGAGGGGGGTTTATATTAATATGAGAGAACCCACCTATGGTTGGTGGTCTTGGTTGCTGTATCTAATTTTTCCCCTTTGTAAATTCCCCGATTTCATTGTGATGCCTCTGTTACTATTTTGTGGTGCAGTCATTGGTCCTCACTTCTCTTTTGTTGCTGACTAATTCCTCCCTCAAAGAAAAATAAAGTTTATAGGTGGAAGGGATAAAGTCTGGCTTGCTCCAGATACAGCAACAAAAATTCAAGTCTAAAAGGAAACCTGATTCTGTCTCTGGCAAACTGAAACAAAAAGTAAAAGCCAGTGGTGAGGTCTTCTCTCCCCAGGAAGCTCATCTTCCTTTTCCCTGCCTTTCTTTAACTAGAGATTTCGGGAGGGCTTTGTTAGCAGAAGAGCAGCAGGCTGGGGGCGTAAATTACTTTGACTCAGTAAGGAAGTGGTGTCAAGTATTAATTGTGCTTTGGGGCAGCTCCTGCAATTCCTCACCCTCCCTTGTGGTACATCTTTTTTTGGGTGAAAAGCTCTGTATACATCATGTCACCATAATTCACGTTCATTCTCTTCCTCATTTTGGGGTTAAATTCAATATAGGCAAGTGCACAATCCCCACATTGGAGCTGCCACATGGCTACCACAAAGAGAAGCCCAGCAGGTCCTCCTCGCTCTCCCCACTGTTATCGTTGCACCAATCTGAGTGGTTTCTTCACCTCTGACATCTCTCCATCCCACTGCTTCCCCGTGTCCCTGCTGTGCCTCCAGGCTGTGCACCCCTTTTGCTGCACTGCTCCATCTCCCTTTGGCTTCTCTGCCAGGATGGCATTCCCATCCCACAACATCACTCTCCATCTGCCTCCTCTCCTGCCACCTTCTATCACAGTTTCAACCCTGCTCCCTCCTGGCTCCCACAACATCCCTTGTGTTTGTTGCATTGAGCATAATCTGTTGGACTTCTCATTCAAGACCTACCATGGCGTTGCCCTTCTTTACCTTTCATTTTCATTTATCTGTGGCCTTTAAAATCAGTTTCCAATCTCTGTCTTTAAACTTTCTCCTCTCTGCTCCTCAAATCTATCCTTCATTGGTGCTTGCAGAAAAGTTGACACTAATTTGGTCATACCTCTCACACTGACCCATTTGTCCCCTTATTTTCATGTGTCACTTGCCCTAGTTTTATCTGGTGTTCAGCTTTATCACAGTGTCTTAACATGTGCCTGAGGTTTTCATACGAGTTTTGTTGTTATGGAAGGAGCATGACATGGAAATAAAAACCACCAGATGTTCAGAAGAAGCTCACACTAAAGGCTGGAACATATCGTTCTTCTGCAGGCTTTTTCTCCCCAGTGCTGCTGTAGATTATAGCAGCCTCACTTGAGCCTTTTGCCTGTCAAATGCTCTGTTCTTGCCAGATCAACAGCAGATTTTTAGCTCTTTTGGGGCCCACCTTCTTCAAGCCCATTGACATGATCTGGTTAGTGAGAAGAAGAAGTACGGTCTCTGCATACACTCAAAATAACCATGTTAATATAAACTCTGAAAGTATTGTAAATAGGTGCTTCTGCTGCTTCAGGAGACATGCAAATTATTTGCCATCCCTTAAAAGGTGTGTAATTTAAATATTTTAAACCCTGAAATAAATTACTGATAATAAAATTCAACAGTGTAATACTTCTTTGAATATTTTAAATCAGATTTAAATTGTTCAATGAAGTTGATCTAGTCTTAGCACACTTTTCAAGAGATTTAATAGTGCATGATTTAAATATATGATACTCTTCTGGTATATTGTATGGCAGATTACATAGATTTAAATAGTCCTGGTTGGGATGAAGGTTTCATAGCTCAGGGTTTCTGTAGTTTGACAGATACATCTGCTGGTCAGCAATAGTTACTGTGCAGTGTCTGATGATCCTAACGTGAGGGAAGCTTAATTCCTACACAGCAATCATCAGCTGGCATAGTAGTGCACATTAAGCACGTTCTTCCAACATATATTTGTGACCAGTTTGAAGATGCTTTCTGCATGGGGGAAGATTTAAATCTATATCCAATATATGTTACTAAAAACAATGTTAGTGCCATCTTTTGGGCAAGATTTTAAAGCACATAAGTCAAGAAATTTGATGGTCTAATTCCACAGTAAACATTCTTAAGACCATTTGCACAGCTCGTGTTTTCCAAGGGAACATGCTTAAGACAAATGAAAAAAGCTTTACAGTGCTTCTGCAGTGATGTTATTTTGGGTTGCAGAGCAGTCAGACAGTACTGGAAAGTAGGACTTTTTAATAGTGTGTGGTGGTGTGACTACTTCCAACTTCTGACTCATCAGTAACTATTGCATATTTCTCAAGTGGAGGATTTTTTCCAGTAACTTGCTGTTCTGAATGAGTTTATAGTGAAACACTGAGCCAATGTTAACTCTGAGTAAAACAACAGCTTTGATAGCATCTACATTCATTCAGTTTTTCTTTTTCCTTCACATATTCTTCAGCTCATCAGGAACTTATTCCTCAGACTATTGGTTCTTTTGAGAACTGAGCAGACCACACATCCCAAAGAAAGATATTTTAACTGTGAAATGGAGCTATTGCTTTCATTGATGTGATGAAAAATTGGGGATATCCCACTATTTCTTAGGAAGAAATTCTTTATTCAGAGGGTGGTGAGGTACTCCTAGGGGATGTCCAGAGAAGTTGTGGATGCCCCATCCCTGGAAGTGTTCTAAGTCAGGTTGGGCAGGGCTTGGAGTCAACTGGTGTAGTGGAAGATGGTCTTTAAGGTCCCTTCCAACCCAACCCATTCTAAGATTCTGTGAATTTCTAGAGTTGGTCTTAGACCATGACCTCTCTTAGGAAAAACAGGACTGGTCCACTAAACCCAAAACTGATGGTTATCTACTCCGTTAATCTCTTACTGTCTAAAAATTACACCATACACTTAATACCAACACACAGAACTTTATTCTGGGTATAAGGACAACAAGTGAATTTTCAACTAAAGTTCAATTAAGATCTTATAGCTGCTTTGGATTTCAATTTATTTGCTTTGATTAATGTACATATATTTTTATGTCTCTGCAGCTCAGAATTCAAACAAACAGCTCATTCTGTTTATTTAAGAGGTTGCATCATCACACATCTGACAAATGCAGTCGCTGCATTTACAGCATCGTTGCAGAGTGCATTTATTTGAACTTTCTCCCATGTACATGGGATCACACATTCAGATAAACACAGCTGTGTTTATTTCAGGCTGCACAACTCCAGATTGTGGATGTACGTCTAGAGCCAGTGGACTCCACATGCACTGTACGGGATTTCCAAATTCTTATACCTGCATTGTTTGTCAAACAAACACCCAAAGGCTCATTTCTTATTTAGAGCTGTTAGAAAAGGAGACATTTTCATCGTGTGCTTGAATAATATTTGCTGGGTAGTTTATTGGGTAAAAATATTCAACAATTTTTATTATGAGTTAATACCCACAGACCCATTTGTCTGGACACCTACGCATTAACGTCTCCATTAGTGTCTTGAACTTACAAACCATTGACAGTGGTGCTGTCACCCTGTGATCGTGGTGGGTTGTCCACCAAGGCTCTGGTTTTGCTTTTACTATTCAGGCAAGTAGCAGTGCTCATGTGGAATGAAGTCAGTTGTTTAATGACTTCGCTGTTTGAAGATTGTGACCCAAAGATGTTTCTTTATTTGCCATATATGAATGAGCAAATCTATTCTTAACAGGGGAAAGAAAAGAGCAGCATTGTGTGGATGTGTCAGTGGTTGGGGCTGTGACATTTCACAGTTGCCATTGTGGTAATTAAGGCCTCAGTGATTCAAAGTCTTGAAATCAGATGTTGAGTAATCCCCTGGTGTTACTCATGTTCTTGAGTAGAGCTTAGGTGTAATTTTTTGCATTCTTTTGTAAAAATGCTGGAAAAAGCACATCTGACCCAAGAATGGCATCCTACCTTCAAACTCTCCTGCATCAAAACATGAGGCACTTCCCCAAGAGCTGTGAATGCTCGGGTT